>NW_025961879.1:0-28581 GCF_023159225.1 Perognathus longimembris pacificus | reverse complement strand
GATGTACAGCTGCCTACCCCCTTCGTAATGCAGGTCCTAAATGAGCTTTTTTCTCTGTTCCTCACCACAATCCAGATTCTTTTGGGGAGTTACCAGTACAGTAACCATACCAGGAAGTACTTAATTATTAAGCTACTGGCTTTTCTTAATCTCAGTGGAGATATTTACTGATAAACAGCTACCTACGCAGCATGTTCATGTCGTTCCTAAATGAGCTTTTATCTCTCTCCCCTCACCACAAATCAGATTCTCCTGAGGAGTTCCCAGTACATTATCCTTTCCCCTGTGTAATTACCTTAACAAGCTCCAGCTGTTTTTATTCTCAGAAGGGTTTACTCCCTGATGTTCAGCTGCCTACCCCTTCGTAATTGCAGGTCCTAAATGAGCTTTTTTCTCTGTTCCCTCACCACAATCCAGATTCTTTTGGGGAGTTACCTGTACAGTAACCAAACCAGGAAGTACTTAATTTATTAAGATACTGCTTTTCTTAATCTCAGTGGAGATATTTACTGATAAAACAGCTACCTACGCAGCATGTTCATGTCGTTCCTAAATGAGCTTTTATCTCTCTCCCCTCACCACAAATCAGATTCTCCTGAGGAGTTCCCAGTACATTATCCTTTCCCCTGTGTAATTACCTTAACAAGCTCCAGCTGTTTTTATTCTCCGAAGGTTTACTCCCTGATGTACAGCTGCCTACCCCCTTCGTAATTGCAGGTCCTAAATGAGCTTTTTTCTCTGTTCCCCTCAACACAATCCAGATTCTTTTGGGGAGTTACCAATACAGTAACCATACCAGGAAGTACTTAATTTATTAAGATACTGCTTTCTTAATCTCAGTGGAGATATTTACTGATAAAAAGCTACCTACGCAGCATGTTCATGTCATTCCTAAATGAGCTTTTATCTCTCTCCCCTCACCACAAATCAGATTCTTCTGAGGAGTTCAAGTACATTATCCTTTCTCCTGTGTAATTACCTTAACAACTCCAGCTGTTTTTATTCTCAGAAGTTTTACTCCCTGATATACAGCAGCTGCCTACCCCCTTCGTAAGTGCAGGTCCTAAATGAGCTTTTTTCTCTGTCCCTCACCACAATCCAGATTCTTTTGGAGAGTTACCAGTACAATAACCATACCAGGAGGTACTTAATTTATTAAGCTACTGCTTTTCTTAATCTCAGTGGAGATATTTACTGATAAACAGCTACCTACGCAGCATGTTCATATCGTTCCTAAATGAGCTTTTATCTCTCTCCGCTCACCACAAATCAGATTCTTCTGAGGAGTTCCCAGTTCATTATCCTTTCCCCTGTGTAAATACCTTAACAAGTTCCAGCTGTTTTTATTCTCAGAAGGTTTACTCCCTGATATACTGCTGCCTACCACCTTTGTAAGTGCAGGTCCTAAATGAGCTTTTTTCTCTGTTCCCTCACCACAATCCAGATTCTTTTGGGGTGTTACCAGTACAGTAACCATACCAGGAAGTACTAATTTATTAAGCTACTGCTTTTCTTTTCTTTTTTTTTTTTTTTGCCAGTCCTGGCCTTGGACTCAGGGGCCTGAGCTCTGTCCCTGGCTTCTTCCGCTCAAGGCTAGCACTCTGCCACTTTAGCCACAGCGCCGCTTCTGGCCGTTTTTTCTGTATATGTGGTCTTGGGAATCGAACCTAGGGCCTCGTGTATCCGAGGCAGGCACTCTTGCCACTAGGCTATATCCCCAGCCCCGCTACTGCTTTTCTTAATCTCAGTGGAGATATTTACTGATAAACAGCTACCTACGCAGCATGTTCATGTCGTTCCTAAATGAGCTTTTATCTCTCTCCCCTCACCACAAATCAGATTCTTCTGAGGAGTTCGCAGTACATTATCCTTTCCCCTGTGTAATTACCTTAACAAGCTCCAGCTGTTTTTATTCTCCGAAGGTTTACTCCCTGATATACAGCTGCCTACCCCCTTCGTAAGGTGCAGGTCCTAAATGAGCTTTTTTCTCTGTTCCCTCACCACAGTCCAGATTCTTTTGGAGAGTTACCAGTACAGTAACCATACCAGGAAGTACTTAATTTATTAAGCTACTGCTTTTCTAAATCTCAGTGGAGATATTTACTGATAAACAGCTACCTACCGAGCATGTTCATGTCGTTCATAAATGAGCTTTTATCTCTCTCCCCTCACCACAAATCAGATTCTTCTGAGGAGATCCCATACATTGTCCTTTCCCCTGTGTAATTACCTTAACAAGCTCCAGCTGTTTTTATTCTCAGAAGGTTTTCTCCTGATATACAGCTGCCTAGCCCCTTCGTAAGTGCAGGTCTTAAATTGTGCTTTTTTTCTATGTTCCCTCACCACCCTCCAGATTCTTTTGGGGAGTTACCAGTACAGTAACAATACCAGGAAGTACTTAATTTATTCAGCTACTGCTTTTCTTAATCTCAGTGGAGATATTTACTGATAAACAGCTACCTACGCAGCATGTACATGTCGTTCCTAAATTTACTTTTGTCTCTCTCCCCTCACCACAAATCAGATTCTTCTGAGGAGTTCCCAGTACATTATTCCTTTCCCCTGTGTAATTACCTTAACAAGCTCCAGCTGTTTTTATTCTCAGAAGGTTTACTCCTGATATACAGCTGCCTACCCCCTCGTAAGTGCAGGTCCGAAATGAGCTTTTTTCTCTGTTCCCTCACCACAATCCAGATTCTTTTGGGGAGTTACCAGTACAGTAACCATACCAGGAAGTATTTAATTTTATTCAGCTACTGCTTTCTTAATCTCAGTGGAGATATTTACTGATAAAACAGCTACCTAAGCAGCATGTTCATGTCGTTCCTAAATGAGCTTTTATCTCTCTCCCTCACCACAAATCAGATTCTTCTGAGGAGTTCCCAGTACATTATCCTTCCCCTGTGTAATTACCTTAACAAGCTCCAGCTGTTTTTTATTCTCCGAAGGTTTACTCCTTGATATACAGCTGCCTACCCCCTTCGTAAGTGCAGGTCCTAAATGAGCTTTTTTCTCTGTTCACTCACCACAATCCAGATTCTTTTGGGGAGTTACCAGTACAGTAACGATACCAGGAAGTACTTAATTATTAAGCTACTGCTTTTTCTTAATCTCAGTGGAGATATTTACTGACAAAAAGCTACCTACGCAGCATGTTCATGTCGTTCCTAAATGAGCATTTATCTCTCTCCCCTCACCACAAATCGATTCTTATGAGGAGTTCCCAGTACATTATCCTTTCTCCTGTGTAATTACCTTAACAAGCTCCAGCTGTTTTTATTCTCAGAAGGTTTACTCCCTGATATGCAGCAGCTGCCTACCCCCTTCGTAAGTGCAGGGCCTAAATGAGCTTTTTTCTCTGTTCCCTCACCGCAATCCAGATTCTTTTGGAGAGTTACCAGTACAGTAACCATAAAAGGAGGTACTTAATTTATTAAGCTACTGCTTTTCTAATCTCAGTGGAGATATTTACTGATAAACAGCTACCTACGCAGCATGTTCATGTCGTTCCTAATGAGCTTTTGTCTCTCTCCCTCACCACAAATCAGATTCTTCTGAGGAGTTCCTAGTACATTATCCTTTCCCCTGTGTAATTACCTTAACAAGCTCCAGCTGTTTTTATTCTCAGAAGGTTTACTCCCTGATATACAGCTGCCTACCCCCTTCGTAAGTGCTGGTCCTAAATGAGCTTTTTTCTCTGTTCCCTCACCACAATCCAGATTCTTTTGGGGAGTTACCAGTACAGTAACCATACCAGGAAGTACTTAATTTATTAAGCTACTGCTTTCTTAATCTCAGTGGAGATATTTACTGATAAACAGCTACCTACGCAGCATGTTCATGTCGTTCCTAAATGAGCTTTTATCTCTCTCCCCTCACCACAAATCAGATTCTTCTGAGGAGTTCCAAGTACATTATCCTTTCTCCTGTGTAATTACCTTAACAACTCCAGCTGTTTTAATTCTCAGTAGGTTTACTCCCTGATATACAGCTGCTGCCTACCCCCTTCGTAAGTGCAGGTCCTAAATGAGCTTTTTTCTCTGTTCCCTCACACAATCCAGATTCTTTTGGAGAGTTACCAGTAGAGTAACCATACCAGGAGGTACTTAATTTATTAAGCTACTGCTTTTCTTAATCTCAGTGGAGATATTTACTGATAAACAAGCTACCTACGCAGCATGTTCATGTCGTTCCTAAATGAGCTTTTATCTCTCTCCGCTCACCACAAATCAGATTCTTCTGAGGAGTTCCCAGTTCATTATCCTTTCCCCTGTGTAAATACCTTAACAAGTTCCAGCTGTTTTTATTCTCAGAAGGTTTACTCCCTGATATACTGCTGCCTACCCCCTTCGTAAGTGCAGGTCCTAAATGAGCTTTTTTCTCTGTTCCCTCACCACAATCCAGATTCTTTTGGGAGTTACCAGTACAGTAACCATACCAGGAAGTACTTAATTTATTAAGCTACAGCTTTTCTTTTTTTTTTTTTTTTTGCCAGTCCTGGGCCATGGACTCAGGGCCTGAGCCCTGTCCCTGGCTTCTTCCCGCTCAAGGCTAGCACTCTGCCACTTGAGCCACAGCGCTGCTTCTGGCCGTTTTTTCTGTATATGTGGTCTTGGGAATCGAACCTAGGGCCTCGTGTATCCGAGGCAGGCACTCTTGCCACTAGTCTATATCCCCAGCCCCGCTAGTGCTTTCTTAATCTCAGTGGAGATATTTACTGATAAACAGCTACCTACGCAGAATGTTTCATGTCGTTCCCTAAATGAGCTTTTATCTCTCTCCCCTCACCACAAATCAGATTCTTCTGAGGAGTTTGCAGTACATTATCCCTTTCCCATGTGTAATTACCTTAACAAGCTCCAGCTGTTTTATTCTCAGAAGGTTTACTCCCTGATATACAGCTGCCTAGCCCCTTCGTAAGTGCAGGTCTTAAATGAGCTTTTTTCTCTGTTCCCTCACCACACTCCAGATTCTTTTGGGGAGTTACCAGTACAGTAACAATACCAGGAAGTACTTAATTTATTCAGCTACTGCTTTTCTTAATCTCAGTGGAGATATTTACTGATAAACAGCTACCTATGCAGCATGTTCATGTCGTTCCTAAATGAGCTTTTGTCTCTCTCCCCTCACCACAAATCAGATTCTTCTGAGGAGTTCCCAGTACATTATCCTTTCCCCTGTGTAATTACCTTAACAAGCTCCAGCTGTTTTTATTCTCCGAAGGTTTACTCCTTGATATACAGCTGCCTACCCCCTTCGTAAGTGCAGGTCCTAAATGTGCTTTTTTCTCTGTTCCCTCACCACAATCCAGATTCTTTTGGGGAGTTACCAGTACAGTAACCATACCAGGAAGTACTTAATTTATTAAGCTACTGCTTTTCTTAATCTCAGTGGAGATATTTACTGATAAAATGCTACCTACGCAGCATGTTCATGTCGTTCCTAAATGAGCTTTTATCTCTCTCCCCTCACCACAAATCAGATTCTTCTGAGGAGTGCCCAGTACATTATCCTTTCCCCTGTGTAATTACCTTAACAAGCTCCAGCTGTTTTTATTCTCAGAAGGTTTACTCCCTGATATACAGCTGCTGCCTACCCCCTTCGTAAGTGCAGGTCCTAAATGAGCTTTTTTCTCTGTTCCCTCACCACAATCCAGATTCTTTTGGGGAGTTACCAGTACAGTAACCATACCAGGAAGTACTTAATTTATTAAGCTACTGCTTTTCTTAATCTCAGTGGAGATATTTACTGAAAAACAGCTACCTAAGCAGCATGTTCATGTCGTTCCTAAATGAGCTTTTATCTCTCTCCCCTCAGCACAAATCAGATTCTCCTGAGGAGTTCCCAGTACATTATCCTTTCCCCTGTGTAATTACCTTAACAAGCTCCAGCTGTTTTTATTCTCAGAAGGTTTACTCCCTGATGTTCAGCTGCCTACCCCCTTCGTAATTGCAGGTCCTAAATGAGCTTTTTTCTCTGTTCCCTCACCACAATCCAGATTCTTTTGGGGAGTTACCTGTACAGTAACCAAACCAGGAAGTACTTAATTTATTAAGATACTGCTTTTCTTAATCTCAGTGGAGATATTTACTGATAAAAAGCTACCTACGCAGCATGTTCATGTCGTTCCTAAATGAGCTTTTATCTCTCTCCCCTCACCACAAATCAGATTCTTCTGAGGAGTTCCCAGTACATTATCCTTTCCCCTGTGTAATTACCTTAACAAGCTCCAGCTGTTTTTATTCTCAGAAGGTTTACTCCCTGATATACAGCAGCTGCCTACCCCCTTCGTAAGTCCAGGTCCTAAATGAGCTTTTTTCTCTGTTCCCTCACCACAATCCAGATTCTTTTGGAGAGTTACCAGTACAGTAACCATACCAGGAGGTACTTAATTTATTAAGCTACTGCTTTTCTTAATCTCAGTGGAGATATTTACTGATAAACAGCTACCTACGCAGCATGTTCATGTCGTTCCTAAATGAGCTTTTATCTCTCTCCGCTCACCACAAATCAGATTCTTCTGAGGAGTTCCCAGTTCATTATCGTTTCCCCTGTGTAAATACCTTAACAAGTTCCAGCTGTTTTTATTCTCAGAAGGTTTACTCCCTGATATACTGCTGCCTACCCCCTTCGTAAGTGCAGGTCCTAAATGAGCTTTTTTCTCTGTTCCCTCACCACAATCCAGATTCTTTTGGGGAGTTACCAGTACAGTAACCATACCAGGAAGTACTTAATTTATTAAGCTACAGCTTTTCTTTTTTTTTTTTTGCCAGTCCTGGGCCTTGGACTCAGGGCCTGAGCCCTGTCCCTGGCTTCTTCCCGCTCAAGGCTAGCACTCTGCCACTTGAGGCACAGCGCTGCTTCTGGCCGTTTTTTCTGTATATGTGGTCTTGGGAATCGAACCTAGGGCCTCGTGTATCCGAGGCAGGCACTCTTGCCACTAGGCTATATCCCCAGCCCCGCTAGTGCTTTTCTTAATCTCAGTGGAGATATTTACTGATAAACAGCTACCTACGCAGAATGTTCATGTCGTTCCTAAATGAGCTTTATCTCTCTCCCCTCACCACAAATCAGATTCTTCTGAGGAGTTCGCAGTACATTATCCTTTCCCATGTGTAATTACCTTAACAAGCTCCAGCTGTTTTTATTCTCAGAAGGTTTACTCCCTGATATACAGCTGCCTAGCCCCTTCGTAAGTGCAGGTCTTAAATGAGCTTTTTTCTCTGTTCCCTCACCACACTCCAGATTCTTTTGGGGAGTTACCAGTACAGTAACAATACCAGGAAGTACTTAATTTATTCAGCTACTGCTTTTCTTAATCTCAGTGGAGATATTTACTGATAAACAGCTACCTATGCAGCATGTTCATGTCGTTCCTAAATGAGCTTTTGTCTCTCTCCCCTCACCACAAATCAGATTCTTCTGAGGAGTTCCCAGTACATTATCCTTTCCCCTGTGTAATTACCTTAACAAGCTCCAGCTGTTTTTATTCTCCGAAGGTTTACTCCTTGATATACAGCTGCCTACCCCCTTCGTAAGTGCAGGTCCTAAATGAGCTTTTTTCTCTGTTCCCTCACCACAATCCAGATTCTTTTGGGGAGTTACCAGTACAGTAACCATACCAGGAAGTACTTAATTTATTAAGCTACTGCTTTTCTTAATCTCAGTGGAGATATTTACTGATAAACAGCTACCTACGCAGCATGTTCATGTCGTTCCTAAATGAGCTTTTATCTCTCTCCCCTCACCACAAATCAGATTCTTCTGAGGAGTGCCCAGTACATTATCCTTTCCCCTGTGTAATTACCTTAACAAGCTCCAGCTGTTTTTATTCTCAGAAGGTTTACTCCCTGATATACAGCTGCTGCCTACCCCCTTCGTAAGTGCAGGTCCTAAATGAGCTTTTTTCTCTGTTCCCTCACCACAATCCAGATTCTTTTGGAGAGTTACCAGTACAGTAACCATACCAGGAAGTACTTAATTTATTAAGCTACTGCTTTTCTTAATCTCAGTGGAGATATTTACTGATAAACAGCTACCTACGCAGCATGTTCATGTCGTTCCTAAATGAGCTTTTATCTCTCTCCCCTCACCACAAATCAGATTCTCCTGAGGAGTTCCCAGTACATTATCCTTTCCCCTGTGTAATTACCTTAACAAGCTCCAGCTGTTTTTATTCTCAGAAGGTTTACTCCCTGATGTTCAGCTGCCTACCCCTTCGTAATTGCAGGTCCTAAATGAGCTTTTTTCTCTGTTCCCTCACCACAATCCAGATTCTTTTGGGAGTTACCTGTACAGTAACCAAACCAGGAAGTACTTAATTTATTAAGATACTGCTTTTCTTAATCTCAGTGGAGATATTTACTGATAAAAAGCTCCCTACGCAGCATGTTCATGTCGTTCCTAAATGAGCTTTTATCTCTCTCCCCTCACCACAAATCAGATTCTTCTGAGGAGTTCCCAGTACATTATCCTTTCCCCTGTGTAATTACCTTAACAAGCTCCAGCTGTTTTTATTCTCAGAAGGTTTACTCCCTGATATACAGCAGCTGCCTACCCCCTTCGTAAGTCCAGGTCCTAATGAGCTTTTCTCTCTGTTCCCTCACCATAATCCAGATTCTTTTGGAGAGTTACCAGTACAGTAACTATACCAGGAGGTACTTAATTTATTAAGCTACTGCTTTTCTTAATCTCAGTGGAGATATTTACTGATAAACAGCTACCTACGCAGCATGTTCATATCGTTCCTAAATGAGCTTTTGTCTCTCTCCCCTCACCACAAATCAGATTCTTCTGAGGAGTTCCCAGTACATTATTCTTTCCCCTATGTAATTACCTTAACAAGCTCCAGCTGTTTTTATTCTCAGAAGGTTTACTCCCTGATATACAGCTGCCTACCCCTTCGTAAGTGCAGGTCCTAAATGAGCTTTTTTCTCTGTTCCCTCACCACAATCCAGATTATTTTGGGGAGTTACCAGTACAGTAACCATACCAGGAAGTACTTAATTTATTAAGCTACCTCTTTTCTTAATCTCAGTGGGGATATTTACTGATAAAAAGCTACCTACGCAGCATGTTCATGTCGTTCCTAAATGAGCTTTTATCTCTCTCCCCTCCCCACAAATCAGATTCTTCTGAGGAGTTCCCAGTAAATTATCCTTTCCCCTGTGTAATTACCTTAAGAAGCTCCAGCTGTTTTTATTCTCAGAAGGTTTACTCCCTGATATACAGCTGCCTACCCCCTTCGTAAGTGCAGGTCCTAAATGAGCTTTTTTCTCTGTTCCCTCACCACAATCCAGATTCTTTTGGGGAGTTACCAGTACAGTAACCATACCAGGAAGTACTTAATTTATTAAGCTACTGCTTTTCTTAATCTCAGTGGAGATATTTACTGATAAACAGCTACCTACGCAGCATGTTCATGTCGTTCCTAAATGAGCTTTTATCTCTCTCCCCTCACCACAAATCAGATTCTTCTGAGGAGTTCCCAGTACATTATCCTTTCCCCTGTGTAATTACCTTAACAAGCTCCAGCTGTTTTTATTCTAAGAAGGTTTACTCCCTGATATACAGCTGCCTACCGCCTTCATAAGTGCAGGTCCTAAATGACCTTTTTTCTCTGCTCCCTCACCACAATCCAGATTCTTTTGGGGAGTTACCAGTACAGTAACCATACCAGGAAGTACTTAACTTATTAAGCTACTGCTTTTCTTAATCTCAGTGGAGATATTTACTCATAATCAGCTACCTACGCAGCATGTACATGTCGTTCCTAAATGAGCTTTAATCTCTCTCCCCTCACCACAAATCAGATTCTTCTGAGGAGTTCCCAGTACATTATCCTTTCCCCCGTGTAATTCCCTTAACAAGCTCCAGCTGTTTTTATTCTCAGATGGTTTACTCCCTGATATACAGCTCCCTACCCCGTTCGTAAGTGCAGGTCCTAAATGAGCTTTTTTCTCTGTTCCATCACCACAATGCAGATTCTTTTGGGGAGTTACCAGTACAGTAACCATACCAGGAAGTACTTAATTTATTAAGCTACTGCTTTTTTTAATCTCAGTGGAGATATTTACTGATAAACAGTTACGTACGCAGCATGTTCATGTCGTTCCTAAATGAGCTTTTATCTCTCTCCCCTCACCACAAATCAGATTCTTCTGAGGAGTTCCCAGTACATTATCCTTTCCCCTGTGTAATTACCTTAACAAGCTCCAGCTGTTTTTATTCTCAGAAGGTTTACTCCCGGATATACAGCTGCCTACCCCCTTAGTAAGTGCAGGTCCTAAATCTGCTTTTTTCTCTGTTCCCTCACCACAATCCAGATTCTTTTGGGGAGTTACCAGTACAGTAACCATACCAGGAAGTACTTAATTCATTAAGCTACTGCTTTTCTTAATCTCAGTGGAGATATTTACTGATAAACAGCTACCTACGCAGCATGTTCATGTCGTTCCTAAATGAGCTTTTATCTCTCTCCCCTCACCACAAATCAGATTCTTCTGAGGAGTTCCCAGTACATTATCCTTTCCCCTGTGCAATTACCTTAACAAGCTCCAGCTGTTTTTATTCTCAGAAGGTTTACTCCCTGATATACAGCTGCCTACCCCCTTCGTAAGTGCAGGTCCTAAATGAGGTTTTTTCTCTGTTCCCTCTCCACAATCCAGATTCTTTTGGGGAGTTACCAGTACAGGAACCATACCAGGAAGTACTTAATTTATTAAGCTACTGCTTTTCTTAATCTCAGTGGAGATATTTACTGATAAACAGCTACCTACGCAGCATGTTCATGTCGTTCCTAAATGAGCTTTTATCTCTCTCCCCTCACCACAAATCAGATTCTTCTGAGGAGTTCCCAGTACATTATCCTTTCCCCTGTGTAATTACCTTAACAAGCTCCAGCTGTTTTTATTCTCAGAAGGTTTACTCCCTGATATACAGCTCCCTACCCCCTTCGTAAGAGAAGGTCCTAAATGAGCTTTTTTCTCTGTTCCCTCACCACAATCCAGATTCTTTTGGGGAGTTACCAGTACAGTAACCATACCAAGAAATACTTAATTTATTAAGCTACTGCTTTTCTTAATCTCAGTGGAGATATTTACTGATAAACAGCTACCTACGCAGCATGTTCATTTCGTTCCTAAATGAGCTTTTATCTCTCTCCCCTAACCACAAATCAGATTCTTCTGAGGAGTTCCCAGTACATTATCCTTTCCCCTGTGTAATTACCTTAACAAGCTCCAGCTGATTTTATTCTCCGAAGGTTTACTCCCTGATATACAGCTGCCTACCCCCTTCGTAAGTGCAGGTCCTAAATGAGCTTTTTTCTGTGTTCCCTCACCACAATCCAGATTCTTTTGGGGAGTTACCAGTACAGTAACCATACCAGGAAGTACTTAATTTATTAAGCTACTGCTTTTCTTAATCTCAGTGGAGATATTTACTGATAAACACCTACTTACGCAGCATGTTCATGTCGTTCCTAAATGAGCTTTTATCTCTCTCCCCTCACCACAAATCAGATTCTTCTGAGGAGTTCCCAGTACATTATCCTTTCCCCTGTGTAATTACCTTAACAAGCTCCAGCTGTTTTTATTCTCAGAAGGTTTACTCCCTGATATACAGCTGCCTACCCCCTTCGTAAGTGCAGGTCCTAAATGAGCTTTTTTCTCTGTTCCCTCACCACAATCCAGATTCTTTTGGGGAGTTACCAGTACAGTAACCATACCAGGAAGTACTTAATTTATTAAGCTACTGCTTTTCTTAATCTCATTGGAGATATTTACTGATAAACAGCTACCAACGCAGCATGTTCATGTCGTTCCTAAATGAGCTTTTATCTCTCTCCCCTCACCCCAATCAGATTCTTCTGAGGAGTTCCCAGTGCATTATCCTTTCCCCTGTGTATTTACCTTAACAAGCTCCAGCTGTTTTTATTCTCAGAAGGTTACTCCCTGATATACTGCGGCTTACCCCCTTCGTAAGGGCAGGTCCTAAATGAGCTTTTTTCTCTGTTCCCTCACCACAATCCAAATACTTTTGGCGAGATACAGTACAGGAACCATACCAGCAAGTACTTAATTTATTAAGCTACTGCTTTTCTTAATCTCAGTGGAGATATTTACTGATAAACAGCTACCTACGCAGCACGTTCATGTCGTTCCTAAATGAGCTTTTATCTCTCTACCCTCACCACAAATCAGATTCTTCTGAGGAGTTCCCAGTACATTATCCTTTCCCCTGTGTAATTACCTTAACAAGCTCCAGCTGTTTTTATTCTCAGATGGTTTACTCCCTGATATACAGCTCCCTACCCCGTTCGTAAGTGCAGGTCCTAAATGAGCTTTTTTCTCTGTTCCATCACCACAATCCAGATTCTTTTGGGGAGTTACCAGTACAGTAACCATACCAGGAAGTACTTAATTTATTAAGCTACTGCTTTTTTTAATCTCAGTGGAGATATTTACTGATAAACAGTTACGTACGCAGCATGTTCATGTCGTTCCTAAATGAGCTTTTATCTCTCTCCCCTCACCACAAATCAGATTCTCCTGAGGAGTTCCCAGTACATTATCCTTTCCCCTGTGTAATTACCTTAACAAGCTCCAGCTGTTTTTATTCTCAGAAGGTTTACTCCCTGATGTTCAGCTGCCTACCCCCTTCGTAATTGCAGGTCCTAAATGAGCTTTTTTCTCTGTTCCCTCACCACAATCCAGATTCTTTTGGGGAGTTACCTGTACAGTAACCAAACCAGGAAGTACTTAATTTATTAAGATACTGCTTTTCTTAATCTCAGTGGAGATATTTACTGATAAAAAGCTCCCTACGCAGCATGTTCATGTCGTTCCTAAATGAGCTTTTATCTCTCTCCCCTCACCACAAATCAGATTCTTCTGAGGAGTTCCCAGTACATTATCCTTTCCCCTGTGTAATTACCTTAACAAGCTCCAGCTGTTTTTATTCTCAGAAGGTTTACTCCCTGATATACAGCAGCTGCCTACCCCCTTCGTAAGTCCAGGTCCTAAATGAGCTTTTCTCTCTGTTCCCTCACCATAATCCAGATTCTTTTGGAGAGTTACCAGTACAGTAACTATACCAGGAGGTACTTAATTTATTAAGCTACTGCTTTTCTTAATCTCAGTGGAGATATTTACTGATAAACAGCTACCTACGCAGCATGTTCATATCGTTCCTAAATGAGCTTTTGTCTCTCTCCCCTCACCACAAATCAGATTCTTCTGAGGAGTTCCCAGTACATTATTCTTTCCCCTATGTAATTACCTTAACAAGCTCCAGCTGTTTTTATTCTCAGAAGGTTTACTCCCTGATATACAGCTGCCTACCCCCTTCGTAAGTGCAGGTCCTAAATGAGCTTTTTTCTCTGTTCCCTCACCACAATCGAGATTATTTTGGGGAGTTACCAGTACAGTAACCATACCAGGAAGTACTTAATTTATTAAGCTACCTCTTTTCTTAATCTCAGTGGGGATATTTACTGATAAAAAGCTACCTACGCAGCATGTTCATGTCGTTCCTAAATGAGCTTTTATCTCTCTCCCCTCCCCACAAATCAGATTCTTCTGAGGAGTTCCCAGTAAATTATCCTTTCCCCTGTGTAATTACCTTAAGAAGCTCCAGGTGTTTTTATTCTCAGAAGGTTTACTCCCTGATATACAGCTGCCTACCCCCTTCGTAAGTGCAGGTCCTAAATGAGCTTTTTTCTCTGTTCCCTCACCACAATCCAGATTCTTTTGGGGAGTTACCAGTACAGTAACCATACCAGGAAGTACTTAATTTATTAAGCTACTGCTTTTCTTAATCTCAGTGGAGATATTTACTGATAAACAGCTACCTACGCAGCATGTTCATGTCGTTCCTAAATGAGCTTTTATCTCTCTCCCCTCACCACAAATCAGATTCTTCTGAGGAGTTCCCAGTACATTATCCTTTCCCCTGTGTAATTACCTTAACAAGCTCCAGCTGTTTTTATTCTAAGAAGGTTTACTCCCTGATATACAGCTGCCTACCGCCTTCATAAGTGCAGGTCCTAAATGACCTTTTTTCTCTGCTCCCTCACCACAATCCAGATTCTTTTGGGGAGTTACCAGTCCAGTAACCATACCAGGAAGTACTTAACTTATTAAGCTACTGCTTTTCTTAATCTCAGTGGAGATATTTACTCATAATCAGCTACCTACGCAGCATGTACATGTCGTTCCTAAATGAGCTTTAATCTCTCTCCCCTCACCACAAATCAGATTCTTCTGAGGAGTTCCCAGTACATTATCCTTTCCCCCGTGTAATTCCCTTAACAAGCTCCAGCTGTTTTTATTCTCAGATGGTTTACTCCCTGATATACAGCTCCCTACCCCGTTCGTAAGTGCAGGTCCTAAATGAGCTTTTTTCTCTGTTCCATCACCACAATCCAGATTCTTTTGGGGAGTTACCAGTACAGTAACCATACCAGGAAGTACTTAATTTATTAAGCTACTGCTTTTTTTAATCTCAGTGGAGATATTTACTGATAAACAGTTACGTACGCAGCATGTTCATGTCGTTCCTAAATGAGCTTTTATCTCTCTCCCCTCACCACAAATCAGATTCTTCTGAGGAGTTCCCAGTACATTATCCTTTCCCCTGTGTAATTACCTTAACAAGCTCCAGCTGTTTTTATTCTCAGAAGGTTTACTCCCGGATATACAGCTGCCTACCCCCTTAGTAAGTGCAGGTCCTAAATCTGCTTTTTTCTCTGTTCCCTCACCACAATCCAGATTCTTTTGGGGAGTTACCAGTACCGTAACCATACCAGGAAGTACTTAATTCATTAAGCTACTGCTTTTCTTAATCTCAGTGGAGATATTTACTGATAAACAGCTACCTACGCAGCATGTTCATGTCGTTCCTAAATGAGCTTTTATCTCTCTCCCCTCACCACAAATCAGATTCTTCTGAGGAGTTCCCAGTACATTATCCTTTCCCCTGTGCAATTACCTTAACAAGCTCCAGCTGTTTTTATTCTCAGAAGGTTTACTCCCTGATATACAGCTGCCTACCCCCTTCGTAAGTGCAGGTCCTAAATGAGGTTTTTTCTCTGTTCCCTCTCCACAATCCAGATTCTTTTGGGGAGTTACCAGTACAGGAACCATACCAGGAAGTACTTAATTTATTAAGCTACTGCTTTTCTTAATCTCAGTGGAGATATTTACTGATAAACAGCTACCTACGCAGCATGTTCATGTCGTTCCTAAATGAGCTTTTATCTCTCTCCCCTCACCACAAATCAGATTCTTCTGAGGAGTTCCCAGTACATTATCCTTTCCCCTGTGTAATTACCTTAACAAGCTCCAGCTGTTTTTATTCTCAGAAGGTTTACTCCCTGATATACAGCTCCCTACCCCCTTCGTAAGAGAAGGTCCTAAATGAGCTTTTTTCTCTGTTCCCTCACCACAATCCAGATTCTTTTGGGGAGTTACCAGTACAGTAACCATACCAAGAAATACTTAATTTATTAAGCTACTGCTTTTCTTAATCTCAGTGGAGATATTTACTGATAAACAGCTACCTACGCAGCATGTTCATTTCGTTCCTAAATGAGCTTTTATCTCTCTCCCCTAACCACAAATCAGATTCTTCTGAGGAGTTCCCAGTACATTATCCTTTCCCCTGTGTAATTACCTTAACAAGCTCCAGCTGATTTTATTCTCCGAAGGTTTACTCCCTGATATACAGCTGCCTACCCCCTTCGTAAGTGCAGGTCCTAAATGAGCTTTTTTCTGTGTTCCCTCACCACAATCCAGATTCTTTTGGGGAGTTACCAGTACAGTAACCATACCAGGAAGTACTTAATTTATTAAGCTACTGCTTTTCTTAATCTCAGTGGAGATATTTACTGATAAACACCTACTTACGCAGCATGTTCATGTCGTTCCTAAATGAGCTTTTATCTCTCTCCCCTCACCACAAATCAGATTCTTCTGAGGAGTTCCCAGTACATTATCCTTTCCCCTGTGTAATTACCTTAACAAGCTCCAGCTGTTTTTATTCTCAGAAGGTTTACTCCCTGATATACAGCTGCCTACCCCCTTCGTAAGTGCAGGTCCTAAATGAGCTTTTTTCTCTGTTCCCTCACCACAATCCAGATTCTTTTGGGGAGTTACCAGTACAGTAACCATACCAGGAAGTACTTAATTTATTAAGCTACTGCTTTTCTTAATCTCATTGGAGATATTTACTGATAAACAGCTACCAACGCAGCATGTTCATGTCGTTCCTAAATGAGCTTTTATCTCTCTCCCCTCACCCCAATCAGATTCTTCTGAGGAGTTCCCAGTGCATTATCCTTTCCCCTGTGTATTTACCTTAACAAGCTCCAGCTGTTTTTATTCTCAGAAGGTTACTCCCTGATATACTGCGGCTTACCCCCTTCGTAAGGGCAGGTCCTAAATGAGCTTTTTTCTCTGTTCCCTCACCACAATCCAAATACTTTTGGCGAGATACAGTACAGGAACCATACCAGCAAGTACTTAATTTATTAAGCTACTGCTTTTCTTAATCTCAGTGGAGATATTTACTGATAAACAGCTACCTACGCAGCACGTTCATGTCGTTCCTAAATGAGCTTTTATCTCTCTCCCCTCACCACAAATCAGATTCTTCTGAGGAGTTCCCAGTACATTATCCTTTCCCCTGTGTAATTACCTTAACAAGCTCCAGCTGTTTTTATTCTCAGATGGTTTACTCCCTGATATACAGCTCCCTACCCCGTTCGTAAGTGCAGGTCCTAAATGAGCTTTTTTCTCTGTTCCATCACCACAATCCAGATTCTTTTGGGGAGTTACCAGTACAGTAACCATACCAGGAAGTACTTAATTTATTAAGCTACTGCTTTTTTTAATCTCAGTGGAGATATTTACTGATAAACAGTTACGTACGCAGCATGTTCATGTCGTTCCTAAATGAGCTTTAATCTCTCTCCCCTCACCACAAATCAGATTCTTCTGAGGAGTTCCCAGTACATTATCCTTTCCCCTGTGTAATTACCTTAACAAGCTCCAGCTGTTTTTATTCTCAGAAGGTTTACTCCCTGATATACAGCTGCCTACCCCCTTAGTAAGTGCAGGTCCTAAATCTGCTTTTTTCTCTGTTCCCTCACCACAATCCAGATTCTTTTGGGGAGTTACCAGTACAGTAACCATACCAGGAAGTACTTAATTTATTAAGCTACTGCTTTTCTTAATCTCAGTGGAGATATTTACTGATAAACAGCTACCTACGCAGCATGTTCATGTCGTTCCTAAATGAGCTTTTATCTCTCTCCCCTCACCACAAATCAGATTCTTCTGAGGAGTTCCCAGTACATTATCCTTTCCCCTGTGTAATTACCTTAACAAGCTCCACCTGTTTTTATTCTCAGAAGGTTTACTCCCTGATATACAGCTGCCTACCCCCTTCGTAAGTGCAGGTCCTAAATGAGCTTTTTTCTCTGTTCCCTCTCCACAATCCAGATTCTTTTGGGGAGTTACCAGTACAGTAACCATACCAGGAAGTACTTAATTTATTAAGCTACTGCTTTTCTTAATCTCAGTGGAGATATTTACTGATAAACAGCTACCTACGCAGCATGTTCATGTCGTTCCTAAATGAGCTTTTATCTCTCTCCCCTCACCACAAATCAGATTCTTCTGAGGAGTTCCCAGTACATTATCCTTTCCCCTGTGTAATTACCTTAACAAGCTCCAGCTGTTTTTATTCTCAGAAGGATTACTCCCTGATATACAGCTGCCTACCCCCTTCGTAAGAGAAGGTCCTAAATGAGCTTTTTTCTCTGTTCCCTCACCACAATCCAGATTCTTTTGGGGAGTTACCAGTACAGTTACCATACCAAGAAGTACTTAATTTATTAAGCTACTGCTTTTCTTAATCTCAGTGGAGATATTTACTGATTAACAGCTACCTACGCAGCATGTTCATTTCGTTCCTAAATGAGCTTTTATCTCTCTCCCCTAACCACAAATCAGATTCTTCTGAGGAGTTCCCAGTACATTATCCTTTCCCCTGTGTAATTACCTTAACAAGCTCCAGCTGATTTTATTCTCCCAAGGTTTACTCCCTGATATACAGGTGCCTACCCCCTTCGTAAGTGCAGGTCCTAAATGAGCTTTTTTCTGTGTTCCCTCACCACAATCCAGATTCTTTTGGGGAGTTACCAGTACAGTAACCATACCAGGAAGTACTTAATTTATTAAGCTACTGCTTTTCTTAATCTCAGTGGAGATATTTACTGATAAACAGCTACCTACGCAGCATGTTCATGTCGTTCCTAAATGAGCTTTTTTCTCTGTTCCCTCACCACAATCCAGATACTTTTGGGGAGTAACCAGTACAATATCCATACCAGGAAGTACTTAATTTCTTAAGCTACTGCTTTTCTTAATCTCAGTGGAGATATTTACTGATAAACAGCTACGTATGCAGCATTTTCATGTCGTTCTTAAATGAGCTTTTATCTCTCTCCCGTCACCACAAATCTATTTCTACTGAGGAGTTCCCAGTACATTATCCTTTCCCCTGTGTAATTACCTTAACAAGCTCCAGCTGTTTTTATTCTCAGAATGTTTACTCCCTGATATACAGCTGCCTACCCCCTTCGAAAGTGCAGGTCCTAAATGAGCTTTTTTCTCTGTTCCCTCACCACAATCCAGATTCTTTTGGGGAGTTACCAGTACAGTAAACATAACAGGAAGTACTTAATTTATTAAGCTACTGATTTTCTTAATCTCAGTGGATTTACTTACTGATAAACAGCTACCTACGCAGCATGTTCATGTCGTTCTTAAATGAGCTTTTATCTCTCTCCCCTCACCACAAATCAGATTCTTCTGAGGAGTTCCCATTACATTATCCTTTCCCCTGTGTAATTACGTTAACAAGCTCCAGCTGTTTTTATTCTCAGAAGGTTTACTCCCTGATATACAGCTGCCTACCCCCTTCGTAAGTGCAGGTCCTAAATGAGCTTTTTTCTCTGTTCCCTCACCACCATCCAGATTCTTTTGGGGAGTTACCAGTACAGTAACCATACCAGGAAGTACTTAATTTATTAAGCTACTGCTTTTCTTAATCTCAGTGGAGCTATTTACTGATAAACAACTACCTAGGCAGCATGTTCATGGCGTTCCTAAATGACCTTTTTTCTCTGTTCCCTCACCACAATCCAGATTCTTTGGGGAGTTACCAGTACAGTAACCATACCAGGAAGTACTTAATTTATTAAGCTACTGCTTTTCTTCATCTCAGTGGAGATATTTACTGATAAACAGCTACCTACGCAGCATGTTCATGTCGTTCCTAAATGAGCTTTTATCTCTCTCCCCTCACCACAAATCAGACTGTTCTGAGGAGTTCCCAGTACATTATCCTTTCCCCTGTGTAATTACCTTAACAAGCTCCAGCTGTTTTTATTCTCAGAAGGTTTACTCCCTGATATACAGCTGCCTACCCCCTTCGTAAGTGCAGGTCCTAAATGAGCTTTTCTCTGTTCCCTCACCACAATCCAGATTCTTTTGGGGAGTTACCAGTACAGTAACCATACCAGGAAGTACTTAATTTATTAAGCTACTGCTTTTCTTAATCTCAGTGGAGATATTTACTGATAAACAGCTACCTACGCAGCATGTTCATGTCGTTCCTAAATGAGCTTTTATCTCTCTCCCCTCATCACAAATCAGATTCTTCTGAGGAGTTCCCAGTACATTATCCTTTCCCCTGTGTAATTACCTTAACAAGCTCCAGCTGTTTTTATTCTCAGAAGTTTTACTCCCTGATATACAACTGCCTACCCCCTACGTAAGTGCATGTCCTAAATGACCTTTTTTCTGTGTTCCTTCACCACAATCCAGATTCTTTTGGGGAGTTACCAGTACAGTAAGCATACCAGGAAGTACTTAATTTATTAAGCTACTGCTTTTCTTAATCTCAGTGGAGATATTTACTGATAAACAGCTACCTACGCAGCATGTTCATGTCGTTCCTAAATGAGCTTTTTTCTCTGTTCCCTCACCACAATCCAGATACTTTTGGGGAGTTACCAGTACAGTATCCATACCAGGAATTACTTAATTTATTAAGGTACTGCTTTTCTTAATCTCAGTGGAGATATTTACTGATAAACAGCTACCTACGCAGCATGTTCATGTCGTTCCTAAATGAGCTTTTATCTCTCTCCCGTCACCACAAATCTATTTCTACTGAGGAGTTCCCAGTACATTATCCTTTCCCCTGTGTAATTACCTTAACAAGCTCCAGCTGTTTTTATTCTCAGAAGGTTTACACCCTGATATACAGCCGCCTCCCTCCTTCGTAAGTGCACGTCCTAAATGAGCTTTTTTCTCTGTTCCCTCACCACAATCCAGATTCTTTTGGGAAGTTACCAGTACAGTAACCATACCAGGAAGTACTTAATTTATTAAGCTACTGCTTTTCTTAATATCAGTGGAGCTATTTACTGATAAACAGCTACCTAGGCAGCATGTTCATGTCGTTCATAAATAATCTTTTTTCTCTGTTCCCTCATCACAATCCAGATTCTTTTGGGGTGTTACCAGTACAGTATCCATACCAGGAAGTACTTAATTTATTAAGCTACTGCTCTTCTTAATCTCAGTGGAGATATTTACTGATAAACAGCTACGTATGCAGCATGTTCATGTCGTTCCTAAATGAGCTGTTTTCTCTCTCCCCTCACCACAAATCAGATTCTTCTGAGGAGTTCCCAGTACATTATCCTTTCCCCTGTGTAATTACCTTAACAAGCTCCAGCTGTTTTTATTCTCAGAAGAGATACTCCCTGATATACAGCTGCCTACCCCCTTCGTAATTTCAGGTCCTAAATGAGCTTTTTTCTCTGTTCCCTCACCACAATCCAGATTCTTTTGGGGAGTTACCAGTACAGTATCCATACCAGGAAGTACTTAATTTATTAAGCTACTGCTCTTCTTAATCTCAGTGGAGACATTTACTGATAAACAGCTACGTATGCAGCATGTTCATGTCGTTCCTAAATGAGCTTTTTTCTCTCTCCCCTCACCACAAATCAGATTCTTCTGAGGAGTTCCCAGTACATTATCCTTTCCCCTGTGTAATTACCTTAACAAGCTCCAGCTGTTTTTATTCTCAGAAGCGATACTCCCTGATATACAGCTGCCTAGCCCCTTCGTAAGTGCAGGTTCTAAATGAGCTTTTTTCTCTGTTCCCTCACCACAATCCAGAGTTACCAGTACAGTAACCATACCAGGAAGTACTTAATTTACTAAGCTATTGCTTTTCTTAATCTCAGTGGAGATATTTACTGATAAACAGCTACCTACGCAGCATGTTCATGTCGTTCCTAAATGAGCTTTTATCTCTCTCCCCTCACCACAAATCAGATTCTTCTGAGGAGTTCCCAGTACATTATCCTTTCCCATGTGTAATTACCTTAACAAGCTCCAGCTGTTTTTATTCTCAGAAGGTTTACTCCCTGATGTACAGCTGCCTACCCCCTTCGTAAGTGCAGGTCCTAAATAAGCTTTTTTCTCTGTTCCCTCACCACAATCCAGATTCTTTTGGGGAGTTACCAGTACAGTAACCATTCCAGGAAGTACTTAATTTACTAAGCTACTGCTTTTCTTAATCTCAGTGGAGATATTTACTGATAAACACCTACCTACGCAGCATGTTCATGTCGTTCCTAAATGAGCTTTTATCTCTCTCCCCTCACCACAAATCAGATTCTTCTGAGGAGTTCCCAGTACATTATCCTTTCCACTGTGTAATTACCTTAACACGCTCCAGCTGCTTTTATTCTCAGAAGGTTTACTCCCTGATATACAGCTGCCTACCCCCTTCGTAAGTGCAGGTCCTAAATGAGCTTTTTTCTCTGTTCCCTCAACACAATCCAGATTCTTTAGGGGAGTTACCAGTACAGTAACCATACCAGGAAGTACTGAATTTATTAAGCTACTGCTTTTCTTAATCTCAGTGGAGATATTTACTGATAAACAGCTGCCTACGCAGCATGTTCATGTCGTTCCTAAATGAGCTTTTATCTCTCTCCCCTCACCACAAATCAGATTATTCTGAGGAGTTCCCAGTACATTATCCTTTCCCCTGTGTAATTACCTTAACAAGCTCCAGCTGTTTTTATTCTCAGAAGGTTTACTCCCTGATATACAGCTGCCTACCCCCTTCGTAAGTGCAGGTCCTAAATGAGCTTTTTTCCCTGTTCCCTCACCAAAATCCAGATTCTATTGGGGAGTTACCAGTACAGTAACCATACCAGGAAGCACTTAATTTATTAAGCTACTGCTTTTCTTAATATCAGTGGAGATATTTACTAATAAACAGCTACCTACGCAGCATGTTCATGTCGTTCCTAAATGAGCTTTAATCTCTCTCCCCTCACCACAAATCAGATTCTTCTGAGGAGTTCCCAGTACATTATCCTTTCCCCTGTGTAATTACCTTAACAAGCTCCAGCTGTTTTTATTCTCAGAAGGTTTACTCCCTGATATACAGCTGCCTACCCCCTTCGTAAGTGCAGGTCCTAAATGAGCTTTTTTCTCTGTTCCCTCACCACAATCCAGATTCTTTTGGGGAGTTAGCAGTACAGTATCCATACCAGGAAGTACTTAATTTATTAAGCTACTGCTTTTCTTAATCTCAGTGGAGATATTTACTGATAAACAGCTACGTATGCAGCATGTTCATGTTGTTCCTAAATGAGCTTTTATCTCTCTCCCCTCAGCACAAATCAGATTCTTCTGAGGAGTTCCCAGTACATTATCCTTTCCCCTGTGTAATTACCTTAACAAGCTCCAGCTGTTTTTATTCTCAGAAGCGATACTCCCTGATATACAGCTGCCTACCCCCTTCGTAAGTGCAGGTCCTAAATGAGCTTTTTTCTCTGTTCCCTCACCACAATCCAGATTCTTTTGGGGAGTTACCAGTACAGTAACCATACCAGGAAGTACTTAATTTATTAAGCTACTGCTTTTCTTAATCTCAGTGGAGATATTTACTGATAAACTGCTACCTACGCAGCATGTTCATGTCGTTCCTAAATGAGCTTTTATCTCTCTCCCCTCATCACAAATCAGATTCTTCTGAGGAGTTCCCAGTACATTATCCTTTCCCCTGTGTAATTACCTTAACAAGCTCCAGCTGTTTTTATTCTCAGAAGGTTTACTCCCTGATATACAGCTGCCTACCCCCTTCGTAAGTGCAGGTCCTAAATGAGCTTTTTTCTCTGTTCCCTCAGCACAATCCAGATTCTTTTGGGGAGTTACCAGTACAGTAACCATACCAGGAAGTACTTAATTTATTAAGCTACTGCTTTTCTTAATCTCAGTGGAGATATTTACTGATAAACAGCTACCTACGCAGCATGTTCATGTCGTACCTAAAAGAGCTTTTATCTCTCTCCCGTCACCACAAATCTGACTCTACTGAGGAGTTCCCAGTACATTATCCTTTCCCCTGTGTAATTACCCTAACAAGCTCCAGCTGTTTTTATTCTCAGAATGTTTACTCCCTGATATACAGCTGCCTACCCCCTTCGAAAGTGCAGGTCCTAAATGAGCTTTTTTCTCTGTTCCCTCACGACAATCCAGATTCTTTTGGGGAGTTACCAGTACAGTAACCATAACAGGAAGTACTTAATTTATTAAGCTACAGATTTTCTTAATCTCAGTGGATTTATTTACTGAAAAACAGCTACCTACGCAGC
Organism: Perognathus longimembris pacificus; assembly: GCF_023159225.1. Taxonomy (NCBI): domain Eukaryota; kingdom Metazoa; phylum Chordata; class Mammalia; order Rodentia; family Heteromyidae; genus Perognathus; species Perognathus longimembris. The sequence continues at coordinate 4,820 of NW_025961879.1, read as the reverse complement.
ATGTTCATGTCGTTCCTAAATGAGCTTTTATCTCTCTCCCCTCACCACAAATCAGATTCTTCTGAGGAGTTCCCAGTACATTATCCTTTCCCCTGTGTAATTACCTTAACAAGCTCCAGCTGTTTTTATTGTCAGAAGTTTTACTCCCTGATATACAGTGCCTACCCCCTCCGTAAGTGCAGGTCCTAAATGAGCATTTTCTCTGTTCCCTCACCACAATACAGATTCTTTTGGGGAGTTACCAGTACAGTAACCATACCAGGAAGTACTTAATTTATTAAGCTACTGCTTTTCTTAATCTCAGTGGAGCTATTTACTGATAAACAGCTACCTACGCAGCATGTTCATGTCGTTCTTAAATGACCTTTTTTCTCTGTTCCCTCACCACAATCCAGATTCTTTTGGGGAGTTTCGAGTACAGTATCCATACCAGGAAGTACTTAATTTACTAAGCTACTGCTTTTCTTAATCTCAGTGGAGATATTTCGGATAAACACCTACCTACGCAGCATGTTCATGTCGTTCCTAAATGAGCTTTTATCTCTCTCCCCTCACCCCAAACAGATTCTTCTGAGGAGTTCCCAGTACATTATCCTTTCCACTGTGTAATTATCTTAACACGCTCCAGCTGCCTTTATTCTCAGAAGGTTTTCTCCCTGATATACAGCTGCCTACCCCCTTCGTAAGTGCAGGACCTAAATGAGCTTTTTTCTCTGTTCCCTCAACACAATCCAGATTCTTTTGGGGAGTTACCAGTACAGTAACCATACCAGGAAGTACTTAATTTATTAAGCTACTGCTTTTCTTAATCTCAGTGGAGATATTTACTGATAAACAGCTACCTACGCAGCATGTTCATGTCGTTCCTAAATGAGCTTTTATCTCTCTCCCCTCACCACAAATCAGATTCTTCTGAGGAGTTCCCAGTACATTATCCTTTCCCATGTGTAATTACCTTAACAAGCTCCAGCTGTTTTTATTCTCAGAAGCGATACTCCCTGATATACAGCTGCCTACCCCCTTCGTAAGTGCAGGTCATAAATGAGCTTTTTTCTCTGTTCCCTCACCACAATCCAGATTCTTTTGGGGAGTTACCAGTACAGTAACCATACCAGGAAGTACTTAATTTATTAAGCTACTGCTTTTCTTAATCTCAGTGGAGATATTTACTGATAAACAGCTACCTTCGCAGCATGTTCATGTCGTTCCTAAATGAGCTTTTATCTCTCTCCCCTCATCACAAATCAGATTCTTCTGAGGAGTTCCCAGTACATTATCCTTTCCCCTGTGTAATTACCTTAACAAGCTCCAGCTGTTTTTATTCTCAGAAGGTTTACTCCCTGATATACAACTGCCTACCCACTTCGTAAGTGCAAGTCCTAAATGAGCTTTTTTCTCTGTTCCCTCAGCACAATCCAGATTCTTTTGGGGAGTTACCAGTACAATAACCATACCAGGAAGTACTTAATTTATTAAGCTACTGCTTTTCTTAATCTCAGTGGAGATATTTACTGATAAACAGCTACCTACGCAGCATGTTCATGTCGTACCTAAAAGAGCTTTTATCTCTCTCCCGTCACCACAAATCTGACTCTACTGAGGAGTTCCCAGTACATTATCCTTTCCCCTGTGTAATTACCCTAACAAGCTCCAGCTGTTTTTATTCTCAGAATGTTTACTCCCTGATATACAGCTGCCTACCCCCTTCGAAAGTGCAGGTCCTAAATGAGCTTTTTTCTCTGTTCCCTCACGACAATCCAGATTCTTTTGGGGAGTTACCAGTACAGTAACCATAACAGGAAGTACTTAATTTATTAAGCTACTGCTTTTCTTAATCTCAGTGGAGATATTTACTGATAAACAGCTACCTACGCAGCATGTTCATGTCGTACCTAAAAGAGCTTTTATCTCTCTCCCGTCACCACAAATCTGACTCTACTGAGGAGTTCCCAGTACATTATCCTTTCCCCTGTGTAATTACCCTAACAAGCTCCAGCTGTTTTTATTCTCAGAATGTTTACTCCCTGATATACAGCTGCCTACCCCCTTCGAAAGTGCAGGTCCTAAATGAGCTTTTTTCTCTGTTCCCTCACGACAATCCAGATTCTTTTGGGGAGTTACCAGTACAGTAACCATAACAGGAAGTACTTAATTTATTAAGCTACTGCTTTTCTTAATCTCAGTGGAGATATTTACTGATAAACAGCTACGTATGCAGCATGTTCATGTTGTTCCTAAATGAGCTTTTATCTCTCTACCCTCACCACAAATCAGATTCTTCTGAGGAGTTCCCAGTACATTATCCTTTCCCCTGTGTAATTACCTTAACAAGCTCCAGCTGTTTTTATTCTCAGAAGCGATACTCCCTGATATACAGCTGCCTACCCCCTTCGTAAGTGCAGGTCATAAATGAGCTTTTTTCTCTGTTCCCTCACCACAATCCAGATTCTTTTGGGGAGTTACCAGTACAGTAACCATACCAGGAAGTACTTAATTTATTAAGCTACTGCTTTTCTTAATCTCAGTGGAGATATTTACTGATAAACAGCTACCTACGCAGCATGTTCATGTCGTTCCTAAATGAGCTTTTATCTCTCTCCCCTCATCACAAATCAGATTCTTCTGAGGAGTTCCCAGTACATTATCCTTTCCCCTGTGTAATTACCTTAACAAGCTCCAGCTGTTTTTATTCTCAGAAGGTTTACTCCCTGATATACAGCTGCCTACCCCCTTCGTAAGTGCAGGTCCTAAATGAGCTTTTTTCTCTGTTCCCTCAGCACAATCCAGATTCTTTTGGGGAGTTACCAGTACAGTAACCATACCAGGAAGTACTTAATTTATTAAGCTACTGCTTTTCTTATTCTCAGTGGAGATATTTACTGATAAACAGCTACCTACGCAGCATGTTCATGTCGTACCTAAAAGAGCTTTTATCTCTCTCCCGTCACCACAAATCTGACTCTACTGAGGAGTTCCCAGTACATTATCCTTTCCCCTGTGTAATTACCCTAACAAGCTCCAGCTGTTTTTATTCTCAGAATGTTTACTCCCTGATATACAGCTGCCTACCCCCTTCGAAAGTGCAGGTCCTAAATGAGCTTTTTTCTCTGTTCCCTCACGACAATCCAGATTCTTTTGGGGAGTTACCAGTACAGTAACCATAACAGGAAGTACTTAATTTATTAAGCTACAGATTTTCTTAATCTCAGTGGTTTTATTTACTGAAAAACAGCTACCTACGCAGCATGTTCATGTCGTTCCTAAATGAGCTTTTATCTCTCTCCCCTCACCACAAATCAGATTCTTCTGAGGAGTTCCCAGTACATTATCCTTTCCCCTGTGTAATTACCTTAACAAGCTCCAGCTGTTTTTATTGTCAGAAGTTTTACTCCCTGATATACAGTGCCTACCCCCTTCGTAAGTGCAGGTCCTAAATGAGCATTTTCTCTGTTCCCTCACCACAATACAGATTCTTTTGGGGAGTTACCAGTACAGTAACCATACCAGGAAGTACTTAATTTATTAAGCTACTGCTCTTCTTAATCTCAGTGGAGCTATTTACTGATAAACAGCTACCTACGCAGCATGTTCATGTCGTTCCTAAATGACCTTTTTTCTCTGTTCCCTCACCACAATCCAGATTCTTTTGGGGAGTTTCGAGTACAGTATCCATACCAGGAAGTACTTAATTTACTAAGCTACTGCTTTTCTTAATCTCAGTGGAGATATTTCTGATAAACACCTACCTACGCAGCATGTTCATGTCGTTCCTAAATGAGCTTTTATCTCTCTCCCCTCACCCCAAACAGATTCTTCTGAGGAGTTCCCAGTACATTATCCTTTCCACTGTGTAATTATCTTAACACGCTCCAGCTGCTTTTATTCTCAGAAGGTTTTCTCCCTGATATACAGCTGCCTACCCCCTTCGTAAGTGCAGGACCTAAATGAGCTTTTTTCTATGTTCCCTCAACACAATCCAGATTCTTTTGGGGAGTTACCAGTACAGTAACCATACCAGGAAGTACTTAATTTATTAAGCTACTGCTTTTCTTAATCTCAGTGGAGATATTTACTGATAAACAGCTACCTACGCAGCATGTTCATGTCGTTCCTAAATGAGCTTTTATCTCTCTCCCCTCACCACAAATCAGATTCTTCTGAGGAGTTCCCAGTACATTATCCTTTCCCATGTGTAATTACCTTAACAAGCTCCAGCTGTTTTTATTCTCAGAAGCGATACTCCCTGATATACAGCTGCCTACCCCCTTCGTAAGTGCAGGTCATAAATGAGCTTTTTTCTCTGTTCCCTCACCACAATCCAGATTCTTTTGGGGAGTTACCAGTACAGTAACCATACCAGGAAGTACTTAATTTATTAAGCTACTGCTTTTCTTAATCTCAGTGGAGATATTTACTGATAAACAGCTACCTTCGCAGCATGTTCATGTCGTTCCTAAATGAGCTTTTATCTCTCTCCCCTCATCACAAATCAGATTCTTCTGAGGAGTTCCCCGTACATTATCCTTTCCCCTGTGTAATTACCTTAACAAGCTCCAGCTGTTTTTATTCTCAGAAGGTTTACTCCCTGATATACAACTGCCTACCCACTTCGTAAGTGCAAGTCCTAAATGAGCTTTTTTCTCTGTTCCCTCAGCACAATCCAGATTCTTTTGGGAGTTACCAGTACAATAACCATACCAGGAAGTACTTAATTTATTAAGCTACTGCTTTTCTTAATCTCAGTGGAGATATTTACTGATAAACAGCTACCTACGCAGCATGTTCATGTCGTACCTAAAAGAGCTTTTATCTCTCTCCCG
>NW_025961878.1:0-120834 GCF_023159225.1 Perognathus longimembris pacificus | reverse complement strand
TACTTACATTTACATTTACCCTGGACTCACAAGAAGAAGTCAACCAAGAATTTAAATTAGAATCTATCATTGCCTAATCACTCTGCATTCTTGAGCTTTCATCCTGTTTGTTATTCAAATAGAAATCACAAGGAATCACAGATTAAAGAAGAGAAAATAGCGTCATGAGTTTTGCACTATGACAAAGAATCCATATATTATTTTTATTGTAACAGCAGCAGTGGGCATTGACATAAAAATATGAAGGAAAAGTGAATTGATTTACTGTGAGCAAACAGAAGTATAATATTGATTTAGCTTAAGAATTAGTGCAACAAATGTATCAGGCAATGTACCAAAAAATGTACTTCATCTAAAGATATGAGTTAATGATTCATAGTAATTGGACATAAAAGCTTTCTTCGTTTGCTAGTCATATATTTATTTATATAAATTAGACGTCTGGGTTAAATGCTTAAAGTGGGTTTTTCATATGCTTTGTAACAAAAGACACTGTATCACTTCTATATTGAGGCCCATCAATTTACAATTTACAGTGTTGGTCATGACATAAGGCTAAACAAAGGGTTGGAATACCTCTCTTTTATGAGCCCATGGGAAATACCAAGGACTGTAACAGGTATTCCATAATGACTCTGGGCTTTTTGAAACCAAATAAAGAAAACTTATGAATATCATTTGAAATATTTTATTGGTATGATTCTTTAAGTGTCTGGCTCTATTTTGCCTTCTAAGAGCTGTTGTACAACAGGCTACAAATAAAAAGGGACTGTTTCAGATTGTATCATGACCCAATTTAAGAATACTATCAAAATTGGGAAAATTTGCAATGATGTAATTCAACCAACTTCAAGGACAATTCTCAGAGCTATCATGGGTCTCTCTGTCCTTAATCATAATCAATAAATGCATCTTCATTTGTAAGTGTGCAATGTCCAAGTACTTGAGCTATATAAGCGTTTAATCATATAATAGAAATATTTAAGACAGTGTAGAGAAATTGATTATAATTTCATAATATATATGCATGTTAACTGCTGTTTGAATAGTTCGTCTACAGGCCATTGTTTGCAGTTTGTAATGAGTATATATGGATTGAAAAATATTTAAAACGCACAACGCATTATTATTCTTATGTGCAGATGATACTGGGAATGTTTGTGTTCTAAGTGGATCAACAAAAATTTATTTCAGACTGGATTCAATAGAAGACCATGTTTTCAACAGTCCTAACAAAGTGCCCTGAGCCATACCTAGGTGTTCATGACTCCTACTAAATTAACATAATCATGTATGCTCCCTAATTAATGAAGATATTTCACTATTGATGTTGCCATGGATGGAAGTGATATAAGTTGAAACACTATTTCCACGTGTCAAACTAAAAATATGACCAACATTCAGAAATGAATTACACATAATAATTGAAATGTTTATCAAAATGGCTCAGTATAAACAGATTAGCACAGGAGATACCAAAGTAGCCAGGTAATGATTTCCAAAATATTTGGAGACAAAATTGAAGGCAATATTTTGTGCTCAATTTCACCGATACACATTCAGGTTCTTTCCTAGTACAATAATTACCATGGAAACACTCAGGTATATTCATCCTGGATTTCAAAATTTGAATTACCATGGAGTCACATAAAAGGATATTCCCAAAGATATTAAGTGGAAAATAATTCTATAACAGCAAACTACTTTTGGAGGATATCTCACTTTCAAATTCAGACATGGCATAGAAGACATGTAAGATAGCATAGAAGACATGTAAGATTGAGCAACTCCACTGCTGCTCATAATTGGTTTATGGAGTATGAGATTGTATAGCTTTTCAGAAGCAAAATTATGTTCGGTGCAGTTTTGTAACCACAAACTAAAAGGACTAGGAGAGATGTGTATCTTATAGGTGTGAGATCTCACAGACCAAAAGGACAGTCTAACCAGCCGAGTTCTACTGGGATTATATAAACCTCCATGTTGAAATAAAAATATTGATATCTACAGGGTTAACATGGAGAATTGCCGAGACAGATAGCTTTAGAGAACTGAGAGTAAGACATGTTAGAATCTTGTCCTTCTTCATAGGATAGATTGGAATGCCAGACAGATAACAGAGAGAGATTAAGTCAGGACTAGATATAGATGCAGAAACGGTGGATTTGGTCTACAAATCTTGATGTAATAAGGGTGGTTTAAAGATACTGGTCCAATACAATACCTCTGAATTAGCCCCTGCCATAGAGTTACAAGACACAGGTTAACACAGCACACATAGGCAGGAGTAGATGTTCCAGAGTCAGCACTTTTTCAGTAGATAGCACTACCTGTTGGGCTTTGTGAGACAGCGCTTTTACCTGTCCCCATAAGGGAAAAGAGGCTGTCCTTCCTCTGTGAGGATTTGTATGGAGACTGTGGGCAGCCATGGCTTGGATTGGGATGGTCTCATAGCATAGATGAGGATGTCTTACCCTAATCTTTGTGTTCTGGGGGCACTCCTTGTCGAACTCAGCAGAGTGGATGCCAGAAGTTTTGGACATCTTCTGTAGCAACATAAGCATTCCATAGCCTCTGGATTAACAACTGCCCAGGAGCCCAATCTAACCCTACCCCAAATCTAGTCCAAACAGGATGTGGCTTGATTAACATACAAAGAGCTAGGAAGTGTTGCTTGGCTAGGGCCAAAACATCTCCTTGAGGCAAATTCATAGTGTTTCTGCAATAACAGCTCAGGCTATTTTATAAAGCCTATTCATAGATGTGGAATTCTCATCAGTACTATACATATTCAACCTCTTTGACTCTTTAATTTGTCTTTTCAAAGTACAGTGAGCTCATTCTACTTTACCTTGACCTTGAGGTTTATATTCTACTCATGTAACATGGGAGATATTACGAAACTCTAAATATATTTGCACTTATTTACTGGTTTCAGCTGTCCATTGTTAGTTTTTATTTGAGAAGAAATCTTCATGACTGCACATGTTTCTAGTAAATTTTGAATGACCTGAGTCCATTTTTCACCAAGTAGAGCTGTGCCCCCCCAAAAAAAGAATGTGTCAATAGTTACAAGAACATCTTTTAGACAGACATATTCAGGGATATGTGTTACATCCATTTGACAGTTATTGTTTGGAGCCAGGCCTTGAAGATTAGCACCAAGGGGAAGGGTTTGTAAATGCAAAGGTCAACAAGTAGGACAGTTAGCAGTAATTTGCTGAGGTTGTTTAAAAGGAATTTTATTTTATTTTATTTTATTTATTCCTGTCCTGGGTCTTGGACTCAGGGCCTGAGGACAGTCCCTGGCTTCTTTTTTGCTCAAGGCTAGCTAGCACGCTGCTACTTGAACCACAGTGCCACTTCTGGCCATGTTCTATTTACGTGGCGCTAGGGAATCAAACCCATGGCTTCATGTGTATGAGGCAAACATTCTTGCCACTGGGACATAATAACAACCCTATAAGGAATTTTATATGTGAAAGGTAAATGACCTGCATTAGATGCCAAGATGCATGGTCTTCTTTTGCCGAAATGAAAGGGACTAAATCATCTACATGAAAATTAGCACATGCCATAGGACCTGTCAAATTAGAATGAGCAAGAATGTGAATGACATACAGTGAAGCTGTCTTTGGCATTATTGTTTTTGAATTGTTTCAATAGTGAATCTAGTGGGGGGTTTATGTGATAAATAACAACAGAATATATATTGCATAAAGCATGTGCTGCACAGGTCGACTGAGTGATTAAATTGAAAGTTATTAAGAAATTCGGTAAAGTGTATATAACAGCCTGTGATTCATTTTCTGTGCCTATTGCCAGGGAGTGAGGAAAACTTGATATTTACCTTCTGTCCAAAAAGCACATTTGCTATTTTTGGTACTATCTTCAAAACTATTAGGCGAATTTAGAATGAGCTTAGAATACCAAATATTATCAGTACTATAAATTTGTTATTGAAATAATTTCCTTAAAGGACTAGAATGTAATTTGTATAAAACTTCTCCATTAAAGTAATTCAATTAAAAAGGGAGGAGATCAGAGCTTTGTAATGCAAATTTGAATTGTTATTTAGGTGTGGGGATGATAATCAAGTAGTTGTCCTGCCCATTGATTTCCAGGCACATTTTACAGCCTTGCATGATAATAAAGCTGATTATCTCCAGATATGTAGTTTACATTTCATACAATGTGTGCCTGTTACATATCAAAGTCTTGTTGAACTGTGCTATTCCCCTTGTGGGGTAAACTTTGTAAGTAGATTTAATAGCGCATTAGGGACAGAAAAATCTACCCGGGATAAGAAATTTTGAGTCAGGGGTTTTTCTACTAAAAGTAATTCCTGACATTCCTCACTAGTTAATACACAAGGGCTATTTAAAGTCAAATCCTGTTGAAGAATGGAGAATACATTATGCAAAGCATATGTGGGAATGCCTAAGGAAGGATGAAGCCAATTAATGTCCTCTAGTAACTTTTGAAAATCAAGAGTTTTTAATTATTCAGTACGAATTTTTATAAATTGGAGAATAATTGCTTCATTTTTTTAACTAAGTATCCTAGATACTTTAATGGCTCCTCTGTCCAGATTTTATCAGGGGCAACTAGTAAACCATTTTCTTGCAAGTGGAAGGACAAAATTTGTAATAAGTCTGATAGAATATCTTTATTAGGTGCAGCAAATAATTAGCCATCCATATAATGAATACATGAAACCTGAGCAAATCTTTTCCTAATAGGTTCTAGTGCTCTGGCTACAAATGTTTGACACATAGTAGGTGAGTTCATCATGCCTAGTGGCAATAATTTCCATTTAAACCTTCCATGGGGTCCTTGGAGATTAATCCGACTTAAAGTAAAAACAAAGCATGATAGGTCCTCATCAAATAAGAAAATAGTAAAGAAACAATCTTGCAAATCTTAGTATAATATTCCAATTTAAAGGAATCATACATAATTGGGGCAAGCCAGGTTGTAAAGTATCTATAGACCTCATAGCTGCATTTAGAGCTCGACAACCAGGGAGCAATCTCAATTTGTGAGAATTCTTTTTAATAACAGAATTAGGAGAGTTCTAGGTAGAGATAGAAACCTCAATATCATTTGAAGCTAACTTATCTCCAACAACTTGCAATTTGGCTGCCAACTTTTCTTTAGATAAGGGCCTTTGCTCACGACAAACTGGACAATCTGTCTGCCAAGTAAGTAATCTTACTGAGATAGACGTGCATCTGAACATCAAGGGAAAACTAAATGAGCTCCCCACTGTTCAAAGATGTCTAGTACATTTACGTTAATAGGTACTTACAAAAATTATGAATCAAAAATGGAATGTTGGCCTTCACCATCAGTAATATTCTGATGTTCAAGATTTTGCTTAATAACTGAATCAAGTGTACTACTGACCCCTTTTATTCTGCATTTGATAGTTTGAGTCACCCTGCCCCGATGCCCCATTCAATCTGGCTGATTATTGTGATGTCTTAGCCAATAGCTAGCAATGCCTCTTTCCTATATAAAATTTACAACAAGGTGGTTTTTATGCTTCATTGAAAATCCAGAAAACAGATTGATATTTCATACTGTCAACACCTCCTTGACAAGGGTTTGCAGAAGTTGATATAAATATGTAAGCAAAGAAAATCAATTGTGCAATACGATCACCAGAATTAATATCATAAGGTACAGGGGAGGTCTTAAGGATTTGAATTTGTCCTATGTAGTCAGAGTCAGTTACTCCTGATACAACTAACACTCCTTTAGCAATTAAACTGGAATGCTCCAAAAGAAGGCCCCAAGTCCCCCATGGCAAGGGACTGTATATGCAAGTTCTAATTCTGGAAATTAGCAGGTATAGATAAGGTTGGCCTTGAGAAAGGGTCCACTGTGGCACTCCCAAACTGGGCTGGTTGTAACAAATAGATGGTAATGAAGGCTTGTTCATAGGAATGGGACCATGAGGCTTGCCCTTTGCCCCCTTTCCTGAACTCCTTGTACTTTCTCCCTGTGCTGCTTCCGATGAAAGGGGAAGCATATGTCCACCAATGTAAGTTTTAGACCAAAATTCTTGGGCCCAATTCACCCCAAGTTTGCAGAGAGGGAATTTCCTAGGCGACTTTGTATTTGCCAGTTGCATTTTTACAAAATTCATTTTAGTATGCCCTTGTCCCCACAGCCAAAACAGTTTAATTTCCCGGATTTGGGTACAATCACACTAGCACCCAGAGTCTGTGCCAATAGCTTCATCTTTTAAGTGTCCAAAAATACACCTTGTACTGTTCTATCAATAATTTTCTGAAGGCCCACTATGAAGTCAAAGTAGGGTTCCTGGGCCCCTTGAATAAAGCAGGCCTAAGAACCATCCTTTTTACTGTGGGACATACGCAACCTCATGCCTCTAGACATATCTCCTGCAGCCACTGGTCAATCTGCTTTGGGGTATTTACTTGATTCTGGGTCTTATAATCCCCAGTGCCTATTCACATATCATGCGGTATTTTGTGAATGGCGGCATTTAGGTAGTGAGCATTTTAGTGGTAACACTAGCAAGCATTGAAACCATGATTTTTATTTCTCCATTAGAGTCCTGATTGATCACTCCTGGAATAATAGGTAAGCTCCTCAGTGCGGAGCTGCTACAGCCTAAAAATAAGCCAACAGATTCCCTTGGAAGTGGGCCATTGACTCCTGTAGAGAGGGGCTAAAATACCATTTTGGAAGTCAGTACTGTGCAGGTAGAGGAACAGAGATCCAACCCTGAACTTCCTTTTGTTGCTCAGAGAAGACTTGAAACTGATTGTTGCTGCAGGTTGTTGGGGGATATGCTTGAGTTTAGGGGAAAGAAGGAGCTGATCCTAAATTTTTCTGTGGGGCCAGGGACTGTCTCCTCTGCCAGTTAACTGAATTCTGGTGGCCATAGTCATTCAAATTAGATCTGAAATTTGTAACACAATGCTTCCCGTTTTTACAGTTGGGAGAAATTTCAGTAATAAATCTCCTTTTCTGATTAGGTCAGTGAGCCATTAAGTGGCCCATTTGTCGGCAGGAAAAACAAATGCCGGGAATCCGGCAGTACATAAATGTCCCCGTCGCCTTCTCCCCATCCAGGACATGCGTGAGAACTCTGTTACAGTCGGCCCTTGGAGCATGAGGCCATGCAGCTAGGATGGCCAATGTTCGCACAAAGCTGAATATAGTCATTTATTCCTCCTTTTATCTTAGAGGGCCTGAGGGCTGCTTGGCAATTTGGGCATAAAGTTTTAGTAGCCAAGGTTCAAGAATGACTTGAGTGTGCTGGGAATATGGCCTAGTGGCAAGAGTGCTTCCCTCATGTACATGAAGCCCTGGGTTTGATTACCCCTCACCAGAGATACAGAAAATGACCAGAAGTGGCGCTGTGACTCAAGGAGCAGAGTGCTAGCCTTGAGTAAAAAGAAGCCAGGGAGAGTGCTCAGGCCCTGAGTTGAAGTCCCAGGACTGGCCAATGAATAAATAAATAAATAAGAATGACGAGTAAGTGGTACTGTAGGGACATATTGAAAACAAGCATTCTTTAGATCTCTTATTTGTTTAAATAACAAACACTGGTGAAATCTTTTGCTATCTTCATCTTGCCTGTCAGGGAATAAATGAAAACCAGAAATGTCCTCCCTTCTTGATAAGTCTGAGCCAAGGAAGTGTGCCACGTTTACTGTAGGAGGACCAGGCACCTTAAACAGCAGAGGCAGAAATGGTACTAGCTGTGAGACCCTATCAGGCGGAGGTTGTGGTGGGAAAGGATCAAAGTCCGCCAGGATTCTGGGCAGGTCCCACTAGTCTTTACCTTTATAGGAGTTTGCTGTTTTGGATAATGTTGTGACAATAGGGCTATAATTGATTCCAAAATTTTCTCCACATGGGTCAATCTGTCTGTAGTAAGATCATTGCATAATTTTTCCTCAGTGTCTGAGCCATCTGAGTCTTCCTTATTATCTACCCCAGTGGTTTGAGATCTTTTGAATTTTCCCAACTGTTGCCAAACAGCTGCATAAGCTTGGGGGTTGCATGATGCTCATCAAGTCCCTGTTCAGTTTCTCTGATCAACTGATTGAATCTAATCCGTTCATGTCTACAATGGCATTATTTCTAAAGGATTTAGATTAGGACCATAAACTATTTCATACCACATTACTTCCTCTTTTTTTCTTGTTTGTTTTATTTTTTCCTTTATTTTCAGAGTGATGTACCAAAGGATTAGAAGTTCATATGTAGGTCTGTAAGTATATTTCTAGTTCATCATGTTACCTCCTCCATCACCCCACACTTCCAACTCCCTTGTATCTTTCCGCTTGATAAGTTTTAGAATTGGTTTACACAAATGTTTTTGTAAATTTTGCTTTAGGAGACATTTGTATTTTTATCCTCTTGCTCTTGTTTCAGCATAAAATTTCTCTTTACTAGTGTTTATACAGCAAGCAAATTATTGACACTTTTCTTCCACTAATTTTAGGGGATTCAGTGTCTACAAATTTGGCTGACCAAGAGGAGTTTAACAGAGCTATTATGTATTGAATGGTTCCAGTAATATAATGTATATTGTACTTCCCAACAATAAAAGATAAAGGGGATCAGCAGTACCTAAAATGTGTATATTTAGGTACAGAGGCCACTTAAACCAATCATGGAACTATCCCTTCCCTTGAGACTTCATTTTGCATTGTAGCTCAATATTTTTCTCACCAGAAAATCTTATGATCTCTAAATTGTTGTCATAAAATCAACATCTTATCCCACTGCACATATAGGAACCCTTGTAAAGGAAGAGGAAATTCAGGCCTCTTTGGAACCTTGGAATGAATTTTAAGTATGGTGTCTACATAACACTTTAGCTGAAGGTGACACAATAGTTATAAAATTTCTTTAATTAATGGTTAAAAACCAAAAAATGAATAAATAAATAAGAATATAGCATGGGCCTGTGAGCCTATCCTCAGGAGTGAGATTAAAATTGACAAAGGTGCTTCTTAGTCAGTGTACGTGGTTGGTCAGTAGTAGGGTGCTTCCATTCATAGTGGAATATGGCTAGCTCGTACTAAGACCATTCATGAACTTCCAAGGAGTAGGATGGAGAAGGGCCCATTCTATTGAACAGGCCAATGGAGGACTTTCTTTGATAAGTTCTTTTCTGCTGAACATTGAAAACCGGGTGGTAAAAATGATTGATTTCACTGATTGCACGTGCAGGGCTTGCATAGTGTTATGAGCAAGCTGATTAACATAGTGAGATGTTTGCACACTTTGTGTCAAACACACAGTAGCTGGTGCAGCAGAGGCAACTAAGAAAATAAAGGGTACAATGCCTGCTATCAATGGCCATATAAATCGTCTAGGGCGCATGAGTTATTTTAAATATTTTATCACTTGGGTTGGGCTTAGACTTGTTGTCTGTAAAGTATAAAACTTCTTCTCAAATAATATTTCTATATGGTTTTGCAGTGATGTTACATCATATCTGCAAGACATGGGAACAGGAGGATTTTATCATTGTCCTTATGGTTAATATACTACGTGAAAAATCGGTGGAGTCCTCCTGTGGTGACTGGATATGAGTTAGGAACACTGGATCTTGTATATATGGTTATATGACCTTCGAAAGATACTGAAAAATGGGGGAGGTTGTAACTAAAATGACAAGAAATGTACTCACTGCTTTATTATGTAATGGTAACTCATTTGTATCACCTTGTCAATAAAATTAAATTACAAATTATAAATTAAATAGTCCCAACAAAGACACACACACACATACACACACACACACACACACACGCACACATACAATCAAGCAGTAGTTTTGTGGCTCACCCATATGGTGGACCATATAAATTTAAATTCTCTACTAAAAGAGCTAATTTTAATAATATTTTTAATGAAAGGGGGAGATCATTGACAAAAAGCGTTTTTCACATTCAAATCTAACTGAAAAAAGATAGAGAAGAATTTTATACATGTTATATATCCAGATTTTCATTTCATGATCATCGTTCCACTCGTGAAACCTAAATATGCTTCTTAAAGAAATTTAAAAATTATAATTCACTAAAGGATTTCACCCTAACATTGATGTCAGCTTTCAGTATAAACAATATACAAGCTAACCTAATTAGTAAGTTTTAAAAGGTAGTGGAAATGAAAACGCATTCAACGTGCTGAAAGTATTATTTATTATTTCATGTCATTAGCAAGACAGGGAAAAATAGGTAGTCCTCAAATAGAAGGCCACCGGATTATTTCTGCAAAGGAAAATAGAAAAACGATCTTTGCATTATGGTGGAACGTGTGATAATATACATTTCTGATTTTGCCTAAGAACAATAGAAAGTTCCATAGTTGTTGTACAGATATGCAAAACTGAACAACTGCCTATTATTCTGAAAGAATTTCTTGCTTTTTTCAACTTCCATATACGCAGAAATGGACCAATGGGCAACTGCGGTTGACTTATGGTTTGAAACTCTGTGGGTTTCAAATCAATTGAAGGTAGGTGAACACGTTAATACCCAGAGAATCCATTATGATCATGAAACAGGCACATTTCTTCTAACGTTAGTTTACGTAACATAATAAGTTTCATCTAAGTAATAGAACAGTTTGCATATGTCTCATCTATGCAAGTATAATCAGTGTCACATGACAGGGACACAAAATATGAAATTTGCCCAAGTCTTATAACAAAAATAGTAAATATTGTGGACTACATGAGAAATGATTATCCTAAGATTTGAGATCCAAGTCATAATATTTCATCCAAAATTCTCTATCTTAGATGAGATACAAACCATAAATGAAAAAAAGGAGGCATTATTTTTGTGGAAAGTGACTTAGTATGGGATAAAAAGAAAATATAACTATCAGCCTCCTAAATTTTCTCAGGTTGTCGCATCAATCCACAGAGTCCCGAGAAACTTTTACTTCTTGTCTCACAAGTTATTTTGTTGCATATGAAAGTGACAGCAGGGAACAACACACTTCGTTTTACTCTGTAATCACATATAGAGATCTTTCAAAAATCTAAATTGGAAGTTATCCTTGCCTTACAATCTTTATACGTGGGCGAACATCTGGTGTGATTTTTAATCAGAATATTGAAGGTATCACAGATCCATGTAAAGGAGGCCTTTTCACAAATGTTTGGTGAAGGTTTGCAATAAAATATTGAAAAATGAAAACAGGCTGTAAACACACATGATGCAGTTATTGCTATTCTTGTTGAGCAAAGGGCATATAACACACAAACCCAAATAACACAATGTATCTGTATAGTTGCTTTTTACTACATTTAATCAAATTAATCTCCTTATGATTTTATTAGCTACTTACACGAAGAGGAATTCCAGCCGCTCATTCGTTCTTTCTGTGAATAAAATTAAATCGAAAGGTATGGCATTGAAAAGTGAACGGTGGTTCTGACACACTGTCATATCCGTAACATTTTCTTAATATTGAATGGTTCTCCGAGGCCATTTTGAGTATGACTTTCCATAGATATCAATGAATTTGATTGGAAATGTTTTTTTTGTTTGTTTGTTTTGTTTTTGCCTGTCCTGGGCCTTGGACTCAGGGCCTGAGCACTGTCCCTGGCTTCTTCCCGCTCAAGGCTAGCACTCTGCCACTTGAGCCACAGCGCCGCTTCTGGCCGTTCTCTGTATGTGTGGTGCTGGGGAATCGAACCTAGGGCCTTGTGTATCTGAGGCAGGCACTCTTGTCACTAGGCCATATCCCCAGCCCCTGGAAATGTTTTTAGATCATGAAGTAATTGCAGATTTACACATGCATGCTTTCACCAATCACCGTTCAGACAGCAATCTGAATATTTCTCTGAAAAAAGGAAGTTTTTTATTCCTAAAAGAAAAAGGCAGCTCTTCCACCTATCATAATTGTTTCCTTTATTTCTAAGAAATAGTTCTTTGCCAAAGTGATACTGTCATTTTCTTACCTGTTTTGGATAGAAGACTCTGCTCTGCCCCAAACAAAAGTTGGGCTAGGATTTTCCAAGGATTCTGGCAAACAGAAAAATGGATATTGTCTCCAGGGTATGTATTACATTTTCTCTAACATTTACATGGCCAAGGAAAGACATAGGTATTAATGAAATAATAACCACCTTAAGGACCTAATATATCAATGATTTAAGTGAATAATAACATGGAAAAGAAAGAGTCCTAAAATATAGATGGACAACCCTGGTTTATAGATATTCTTTAAAAAAATCATTTCTGAATGCATGTCTTCATATATGAGGATGAGCATAAGAGCTTTCTCTATGTTAGCATACATTAAATTTCATGTTGAGCTAAAGAGTTTACTATAATTTGCGTCTATCTCTAAACTGACATTCAGTTACAGCACTAACTCAAAATTTAATCAAGCTCTTTACCTTTATCCCAGTCTTCCTCAGAGGAAAGGCGATGCCCTGTATTTCCAGATTTCTTCTCTTGGGGTGGGACCAAGTCATAGTAACTGCAAGAAGGAAAATAAGGAAAATGGAATCACAATATGTAACAGACTGAATCTGAATCAGATCTGATTTCTGCTTCGTGTATCAAGCTTACCTACATCATCCTCAATGCAACTTTGGACTTCACATGTTGCTATATGTTTACTGAGTTGATCGCGTGGCACCAAGTGCCGAGTATTGAAGGGACAAGTAGCCAATTTGGCAGCAATGTCCGGATGATTCTATTGCACCAGGATGTAAAAAATAAAAATAGTACAAATTATTGGGGGATAAGGAAAGGGGTGCTGTTTTTATGCTTGACTTGTGGTTTTACCTTGGGCTTGTGTGCTGTACTAACACCAGTCTAGCACAAGAGGACGGGCTAGTACAACCTCGACTCTTCTTCAATCTGTTTCTTACAATTTTTAGGGGCTGGAGGTGGATAAGATTCTCTCAGACTCTATATCTCATACTCTCTTCGCATAAAATTACTTTGATTTAAACTCGTCATGACAAGATTGGAGGTCTGACACAGCAGCAAAATGCTGTATACTTAAAACATAACTTTGGCATCTAAAAACATTCAGAATCATGACATCTTATTCAGTAAAAAGGCATTTATTAATATATGCTACATAAATGGGTAAGACACATTGATCGAAAACACAATTGGAAATGCCCTCATTGTGTGTCTTAGTGCATGTGAGTGATACCATGTGCATGTACAGTATAATTTTATATATTCACATTTAGATATAAGAATATTTGAAAACATATGAGCATGAATATGCATATGTATGTGTCTTTCTGTGCACATGTGTATATATAATCAGTGAGCATCTTTGAAAAACATAAAAAGGGAAGATTGTTTTCTGTCCAGAGCAATGTTTTTTAACACAGAAAATTGAATTGGGATACACAACTATATTAGCATTTGAAAGAATTCTTGTTCTATGTGAAAATAACTGTCGTGGTATCATTACAAAAAATACACCAAAATATACGAAACAGGCAAGACACATCTTTGTTATCATCAATTCAGGATCACTAGGTTTACTTAGAAGTAACATGGTTCTGGAATTATGTCCTGCCTTAAGGCAATGCATCTGTCTTAATTTTTAGAAACTTTACTAAATTGCTGATTTAGAGTAGTTAAGTGTGAACAAGGAAACAAGTATAAAGTCGCTACACTCAGACTGAAATGATTGTCCTACAGAAAACATCTTGCAATATTCTACTCATCCTAGAGTTCTGTAAACAAGTTGCACTGCTATTTCTTATCTGCACTACACAAAGATCAGAGTACAAGAACAAATACAAATATGTGTATACTGCATCTACCCAGGTAGACTATTATTTCATTGACACATATTTAGCACATTTAGTCAAATATCAAGCTTTAAATTCATGTTTATAGTAAAGTATGACAAACTCCTCATTTTGAAATGCAACCCTACCTTTCTGCAATTCACCAGATGGTATGGGAATCTGCAGGCCCTGATCTTGTGACACTTATCATAGGGGCATTGCAGTAACCTTTCAGGATCCAGAGATTCACCTGCAAAGAAAAATATCTAAGCAAATCTGGTATATTTTTGAGAAAATGTAATTGTTTCCCTTCTCTTCCAATTACAACGTATGCATTAATTTCAAATTCCCTTCTGTGATGACAAAAATGATAACTATGCCTTTTGATATTATCATAGAAATAATAAGCGAATTCATTTCAGTTCCCATTTGTGAATTCTTAGGCCTAATTTGGGAAACATTTTTCCATTAATAGAAGGACTTTTTGTGGTTACTGTTTTGCAATATTCACGCTGTCCTCTGTTGACAGGGAAGGTGCATTGAGGCCAAGGCATTTACTTGCATTCTTATGTCTCAATAGTACGAATTCAAAATTCCACTGTACAATTATCAGAATGTCTCAATACTGAACTCCATCCCATTGAATCTCCCCCACAGAGTTTTGCATACTGAGAATGCTAAACATAATATGATGGGAATCATTTAAAGTGTTCTTTTCAAAGGACATTGGGAACATGCTTACCTTCTTGCATTCTGGTAGACAGGGAAATATCTGCACTTCCTGTGAGGAGAAAAATTCTGTCAGAAAACCAATGAAGAATTACTTCCAGACCAGATGTCTCAAACATTACCATTTCTTTGGAGAAACAAAGGAATATTGAAGAACTAGAAAGATATTCAACTCATTAACTTTTGAGTTCTTTGATGCACATCCTGTAAATACTGATTTTCTTGATCCACAAATTACAGGCATTTTCAGAAAAAAAAAACAGGAGAGAGTTTATGACTTATTTCAACACTGTTAATCTAAGGGGACATGAAGGCATCTTTTCTTGTTCAAAGAGGGATGGAGTGTCTTTAAAGTATTAAACTGAAATTAGGTTTAAAATGAGAAAGACAAAGAAAATTGAGTTTCCTTTCATTAAATTTAGGCCGCTTAGAAAACAAACTATTTCCGAGATTTTTTTTTATGAATAATCATTCTTAAGGCCGTAAAAGCATTCATTTGTAAATCAAAATCATCAAAAACTTTATTCGTTTCACAAGACATGCTTTGAATTTAAAATTAACTTTTCCAGGTATTGAAGACAAACCAATTGTGGCATCACAAACATGAAGCACTAGTAGTGAGTCCTGACTTTTCCTCGGAATAAAACAGGTGGTATATATCTATATCTATGTCTACATCTATATCTATATCTATATCTATAATTATCTATCTATCTATCTCTATATTTATATCTATATATCTATCTATCTATGTGTGTGTATAGATAAATACATGGATGAAATCCTTAAATATTACATTGCCAAGATTTAGTATAAAATAAGTGTGCTTTGTGAATATTGAGATTAAAGTTAGAGAATGTCTTGCTGGCTCCATTTTTACAATATTTCGACAAAGGATTATGTTGCTGCTTACAACTTTAGAACATTCTAAAAATGAAGAGATCAAAGTTTCAAATTTGGACAGACAGATAGTACCCCAAAAGTATTGGCACATTTATGAATAACCGTTATGTTGAAGTAAAATGCAAATAACATAAACAGTTTCTGCTTAAGGCTAAAAAGAAAACGGGGAATGCAATTTTCTTATACATAAAGCATTCTACTAAAGGTGAGGCGCATCCCTTCCTCCAGGAGCAAAGAGCCCCTTGTAATGAGGTGTTCACTTTGCCGGGATTACTTTGATCTGGTGTCTCCTATATATGGGAGCACAACTAGAAGGACTGGACAATCAAACTCATTTTGGATTTAGGGTATCATTTCATGTCCTCTAGCGCCAGTATATGACAGTATTATAATTACTGGACAAAATCCAGAAGAGAAAGTCAAATCTTCTCGCTGTGCTTTTTAATCACATTGCAATTTATTCCTCCTATGCTGTGAATAAGTCAAAAAGGGATATGTTTTGCTTCCATAGTTTGTTCAACTATCTTATATTAATACACTGCAGAATATAGATAATTGATTTTCCCAGCATAATAATTGCTGCCAACAATCAATTCATTGCATGTAACTCATTCCAAAGGAACGTTATACTTTCTAAGGTTAAACATTAAGAGAAGTCACTTGAGAAACTACATGAATCTAATTAGAGTGACAGGGTAATAAGTGGCTTATAATACCTACTGGTATTTCTTAATATTGTCAAATATGAATGAAGGTTTTTTGACTTTTTGTTTTGCGCTTTCAGAAAAACAAGTATCACCAGTGTGTGTCTTACTTTCTCGGGTAGACATGAATAAATTTCTCACAAATAAATCATGTTCTCACGAAATCAATGGTAAAACATTTTTAATAGATTGCTAGGAAGATCTTATTTCCAATAGTGTATCCAATTTATCTCAGAATCAGGAATTCCTTGACAAATTTCAAGTCTTTAATACACACTGATTTGAGAAAGATGGTTCCCTTTCAGTGACTCACATACCTGCCACATTTACATATGGGTTTCTAAGAAAGCACCAATTCAAAGGAATTATGCAACAAACCAATGTAAATCTTCCCCATCCTTTTTAACTGTTGAAAAGGGCCTAGACTTATCTCCCACATATTATGAGCCAAAATCATACTCGACAGCAAAAAAAAAAATTTATTCATCGAAAGGACTTAGAGAACTCCATTTGTATTGTGCATATCATTATAAATTGTGCAAATGTTTCAGGTGCTGTTAAAAAAATTTCAAGGGACAGGAAATTGCTCTGTATTAAAAAATAGGACATGGACAATAATGAATTACCTGTCTTGTTGATTAAAATGACATCCACTGAGACTGAATTAGCAAACCTAAGATACACTATGAAAGAAGGTATTCTAGTGGTAAAACTCATGAATTTTCATCCAGCTGTATATCACCTGTTTAATTGCAGGCAAATAATCAGGCAACAATTGTATTTGAAAGGAATAAGGAGAAATCTCAAAATTGTAACAGTAGGACTGAAGTCAACAAAGTATATTAATCTTTATCATAAATTTCTTTGTCATAGACCAACATTCAAGGGACTTCATTCATGACAAGTGTTCAACATATTTGTGAAAATGTTTTCTAACTGGTAGATATCTATACTAAATAGTTCAAAATTTTACAACTTTTGCAGGTCTCAAACAGGTAAATACCCGTTTGAACTCATATAAATTCAGACAATAATTTCTAGATATTCCTGTATTCTTACTTGAACTATGAATCAAGGGATCTATGGGTAATTATATGTAACAGAACATGACCTATAAATTGAGGGAACATTGGGCAATACTGAGAGTCATAGCTACAGATAATAACTGTTTCAAATATTAGTAAATTCCAGCATTAAATTTGTTGTGGGCATGAAACAAGTGTACAACCCCATAGAAATATCATTGTTAGACCTAAATAAAAGTGAGAGTAATGGTAGTAAATTTGAAGACAGACACATTGGAAATTGCTACAATCTCAATTCCATGGACATAACATTTTTGATTATGTGATATGTTGGACAATACTTGGTATTTTGAATAATAAGCAGGGACTACCTCATGGGACTTCCGGTAAAGGAATTACAAAGAACCTTTGTAGCCAGAAATGTCAGTGTATATCAAAGAGTGAAAAGTTAGTCCACACGAGATGGGGACTGATGACTGAGGAAAGGAAACGAGGGAAATGATTGTTAGATGTCTCTGAAGGAGAACTGTACTTACCAAATTAGTGAATAAGGCTCTCCTCTCAACGAAGTAACCTGGTCCACCGTAGACCTTTCCGTAGTAACAGTTACTTTTAACTCCTGTCTCCCCCGTGTGGGGTCACTACTATTGTGACGTGGCTAATATTTAATGTACTCCCATTTTCCAATCTTTCATCAATCTGTAGTGTGCCTCAGACTCTGTTCAGGAAGTTCCTCCCTAGGCCTGGAAGACCTGATGTCTCTGCTACTCTGTTCTATTATAGTTATGAGGATTCACATTTGATGTTGGGATCTTAATCCTTTTTGAGTTGACATCGGTGCTAGTATTATGCTAGGATCACGTTTGATTTTTTTTTCCTGTGGTGATCCTTTTTTCCCATCTCCAATAATTGAAGATGCTACTTTTTTCCATTGTATGTCTCTCATTCCTTTGCCTAATATCAGCTGACTGCAAGTCTCTGGTTTCTTTGAAGGTGTTGTGCCATATTGTATTCATCAGGCATGAGCTTTTTGGCAATAGAAGGTTGTATTTTTTTAAATGATGCTTTTGTAATAGAGCTTGAAATCAGGCATTTTGATACCGATGTTGCTGCTTCTTTTTTTTTTCAAATTTTTATTATCAAATTGATATACAGTGAGGTTACAGTTTCATTCGTTAGGCATTTTATACATTTCTTGTACTGTTTGTTACCCTGTCCCTCATAGCCTCCTCCCTCCTCCCCCTTTCCATTCCCCCACTGTGGTGTTCAGTGCATTTTCACCAAACAATTTTGCAAGTATTGCTTTTTTAGTTGTTTCTCTTTTTTTACCCTGTGTATCTCAATTTTGGTATTCCCTTTCAATTTCCTAATTCTAATACCAGTATATACGGTTTCCAAAATACTCAGGTAAGATTACAGAGATAGTGTAGTTACAACCACTGGCAGGTGATACAAGAACATCATCAACAATAGAAGCTACAGATACAGATGGGACGTTGAAAGTAGTTACAACTGTGATATAACCATCGTTTTCATAAAATGGAGTTCATTTCACTTAGCATCATCTTATGTGTTCGTAAGGGTATAGTTATTTGGCCTTGTGATGCTCTCCTATGACTTGCCTAAACCTGTACTAATTATTCCCAATAATGGAGACCATATAGTCCATGTTTCTTTGGGTCTGGCTCACTTCAGTTAGTATAATTTTTTCCAAGTCCTTCCATTTGCTGACAAATGGGGCAATGCCATTCTTTCTGATAGAGGCATAAAATTCCATTGTGAGTATGTCCCACATTTTACTGATCCATTCGTCTACTGAAGGGCATCTGGGTTGGTTCCAGATTCTCGCTATGACAAATTGAGCTGCGATGAACATTGTTGTGACTTTACTGTGGTTTTGTTTGTGGTCTTTTTGCCTTCAATTTCTTTAGCTATTCTATATCTTCCTATTTCATATGAATTTTTGGATTGCTTTTCCTATTTCATTAAAGAATATAGTTAGATTTTCATGGGGTTTTGAGGTGAATTTCTATAACATCTTTAGCAATATGGAAAGTTGACAATATTGGTTATCCTTATTCATGAACATTGAAGGATGAGAAAAAAAATCCTGGCCCTGGCGATTATACCCCTGCCTCAGGGACGTGGCATGACACCACAGTTTGTACTGAAACCACATACGCTTCCGTATTCTGTTTTTGGAATTTGGTAGCTAATATTTTGTTAAGGAGTTGTGCATCCTTTGACTGCCTTATTATGTAACTGTACCCCTTTTGCACAACACATTGTCAACCAAAAAAGTTCTAGCCTTACCCTGAGACCTTTTTATATCTATATACCATGTGAACTTAGCTTACAAATATTATAAGCATATTTATGAGTCATTTTCATATTGATTTTCCGTGATATCTACTTTTGAAGGCTAAATCCCAGGGAATACGGTTTTCCAAATTATGATAGTATCTATACTTTAAAATTTAGGATGTGTAGCAGTTTTTGTTTCCTTGCTTTAGATTAATGATATTGCTGGTGACAACAATCTCTCAAGGTATCCAAGAACAAGACAAGAAATCATACTTTATCATTTGTGTTTAGTTTATTTGTTGAGACCAAAAAGAAATGAAAGGCGACCTCTACTGCCTTAGTAAAATGTCACGACATCGAAACAGACTCTGGCTCCCCTACACACAGGTGTCTAGCTTTATTCCAATTAAGAAGATTGTAATCTGTCAAGGAATTTCAAATTTTAAATATTAAATTTAGTGAATTGCTGGATATATCTTGTTGCTAGCGAAACGGATTTTTAAACAAACTTCACATAACAGAAGTCGTTAGGTTTATCTGAATTACAAATATTTACAAAATATATGTTGTGCTAATATTTTCGAATACAAAGACAACGAAATTAAGACCATCTATTATTAGTTGGTCTGAGTTGGACATGAGAATGGCCTGGAGACACATGATGAGTGCTCTATACCACAGGCTGTAAGAGAAATGCAAATCAAAATGACTATCATATTAGACATAGCCAGAAAAGAATGTCCATTATCAGGAAAACTATTAAATAAAAAAAGAATACTGTTAATAAGAAACGTTGGAAGCCTTGTGGACAAAAGTGAACGCTGTTAAATATTGAAGAAGTTATAAACTTGTTCAATAATACTGCCACATATGAGCTACCAATGGGAAGTATAGGGGGAATCAAGCCTTCATAACTCCTGCATCCCAGATGTGAAATCACAAAGAACTCTTACAAATTTCATAAATGGTCGTCAAACCCCAACCCCCAAAACAATACTGATGAATACAGATGGAGAATGAGGAAAAGTTCTTGCTATGGCAGCTGAAATTGCCAGAAGAATCAACACAGAATTCCATAGAAGCAAAGGTCAGGAACACAGAAAATATTTCTTGATGGAACATCGAAAATAAGGAAAGAAATAAAAGTAAAAATAGATACAGCCAACTCCTCATCTAAAGAAGAACCTAGTATTTTGAGGCCAACAGTGCATGAAAAAGAAACAAAATTCAATTACTTAACATAAGGAACTACCACATGCAGAGCTGATCTAGCTACCAAATAACAGGTCAATTTCCATAAAGCTAATCCTATTGGAGTCTGCATATCCAAGGACCGAAAAGAAGAATCGAGAATCTCATGATCTAAGACAATTCCGCTGATATTGGACAGAGGGACTATCATACTCCAAAATGCTATCAAACTTCATGAAGGATTTATCCACGAAACACAAGACAAATTCAGAAGACATAATCTGCACATTGCTGGAAAATATAAAGGAATAGTATATCAGAGAAGAGATATACCACACATATTCAATAGAACTATTGCAGATAATTACACCAATCTCAAAGGGGAAGCTTTATACAAGCAGAAGAAGCATCCTGACCATCTTAGAGACCAGAACCTAGAGGAAAATCCACCAGTCACAAAAATTAAAGCGTGTAGAACTCTAGAACAAGCAAAAACTTATCAGAATCATGTCAAAACTCTCCACTAAAATTTTTGATGAAGGACAGCCTGGAAGAACACAATTCAAGCACTAAAAGCCAACAACTTCTTTGGATATCCACGAAATTAGAATACACATTCGATGGAAACAACAAAACCGTCCACAATAAAGAAAAGTAAAGGAGTATAACAACAATAAAAACAGTCCTGCAGAGGCAACTAAGGAGGAACATCATTCAATAGAAAAGAATCAACAAAATGGAACCCAGGTAAAAAGAAGCCAAGAGGAAACCAAATTTTATAAACAAAGATTAAAGGAAAGAAGTAAAACGCAGGTTAATAAGAAAATGGAAGACAAAGGACCACACTAATCTCAACAGTAACAATCTAAAACTCAACTCTCCAAAGAAAAGAAAATGAACTGTAGATTGGATCCAAAAACAAGATCCATCCATGTGTTGTCTTCAAGAGACCCCTCAAAGAAAAAAGAATGAAATCATGCTTTGAGAAAAAGGATGGAGTAGGATCTTCCAAGGAAATGGACTTACCAAAAGGGAGGAGTAGCCAACCTGATTACAAAAAGCTACACTTCTCATTAATATGAGTGCACAAAGAAATAGATAGTCCCTAAATCTCAATACTGGGTAAAATCTAAGAAGAAGTTATAAAAATAATGAACATATACTCACCCAATAATTGAGACGCTAAATATGTCAAAGGAATTCATTCAGAACTACAGTCAAAGATGGACCTGAATAAACTAGTAGTGAGTGTTGTTAATACTTCAATCTCTCCAAGAGATGATCTGACACATAGGAGAAACCAGACTGAAACAAGTAGAAGTACATCCATTTTCCACATGAATGTAACAGACTTATTCAAAGGTTTTCAACATACAGCTATCAAAAACAGATTCTTCTAAGCATCAAGTGTAGCATACTCCAAAATATATACTTACATTGTCCATGGACAGAGTTTCAGAAAATACAAGAGTATCGACATTATTCCACGTCTTCAATCTTATCAAAGCAGAATCATGAAGGATTTCCAATTCACTTCTGAGAAGATGCCGGAGTAGCAGCAGACCCTAGGTAAACACATTTTGACATTTTGATATTGGCCAGGAAGAAAAAATATACTTTGCTGGCCTGAAAACACAGATTTTTGTTCTAGTTGGTGGTGCACCAACAAGCCAGTGCTGGCTCCCACACACTTCCCCATACTCCATGCACCTAAAGCACACAATAGCAACAGGGACAAAATCCTCCAGACAACAGCAGACAGACCTGGATTGCAGACTGAGCACCCAAAGGCTGAAATAGCAAAGAAAGTGTGAGTACCTCTATAAAGACATCCTCACTCGCTCCCGTGAAGGAGTATCTGGAGCTTAGCCCTTCCACCATTGCTAGAGCAAAGTGCCAACTTTGTCACTGGCATAGGGTCAGACCAGACTGCAACAAATGTAGGCCTTCAGAAGGCAAGGATGAATGGGCCATCTTTGAGAAAGGCAAGAGGGACCAATCAGGGAGAGCTAGCTCTGGCCCGGAGAAGGACCCCTGCCTAGTTGGGAGGGTCATCCTAGGCCATGGCTCAGCCAGAGGTGCACTGCCTTGACTATTGAAATTTCTAAATTGAAAGTGAAAGCAGCAAACACCTACCAGCAGTATGGAAAACCAGATGGGAACGAACAGTTCCCGAGACAGATAAATGGTCCCACCACATAGGAATCCTAATTCCCAGGCTGAAATGGAGGTGAATCCCATAGCTAGCTCTTCCCAATAGGTCGCTCCACCGCGGAGTGGGGAACCTCCCCCAAGCAAGAGAATCACATCAGGTTAAACCAGGAAAGAAGCTCTCCGACCTGCTGAGTCCACAGCCTATTTTAAAACATGAGTTATACGCAATGGCCCCACAGCAGAGTAGTGGAGCCAGGGTTCCCAAAACTGTGCATGTGCCCCATCCACAGAGGATACCGAAGTCCCACTTGCAAGCTGTGTGAACCAGAGCGACCCAGGATTTCACCAACAAGGGATGCAGTTCAAAGTAGATCCACCCCCCAAAACAGAAAGAAAGTCAAACATGGCAAGCAGCAAAATATACTGCTGACCATCGCAAGGAAACCAGAGACTAAAATGTCCATCCAAACAAGGAAGACTCCATTTTCTTTTCCAAGATTTTTTATGCTTTTATTGTTGTTTTTTTCAATTTCTGAAATGTCATTTGGTTTTTATATTCCTTTTTTACCTGTTTGTTTTTAGCAAAAAATTGTTTTGCTTGTTCGATTTTCTGTTTTTTTTTTCTTTTTAAAAATAAATTTTCTCTGTTTTGTGCATTTGTCTTCCAGTATTTTTTTCTTTATTTTCCTCTTCACATTCTCTTTCTTTAAAAATACTTTTCTAGGAATAACACCTCCACTCTTCTCTGTTAAAGGAATTGTCTATCTTTTTAAACTACTTCTTTGTACCAATTCTACTATTCTCCACATTTCCACGTCACTGTAATTAAACCAAAAACATGAGCCTCCCCCTTAATATTTTACTCTATTCTCTTCACTGCCACTAACTGACCCTCCTTACTTACAGGAACTCCAGATTCCATTGTCCTCAAGTTATTGGGTAGAGGGTATCCCTGCTCAAACCGAGTGAATCAAATGGGTTCAAAGACAAAGCCTGCCAGTCCAAAAAGAACTTAATACACTAACAACAGTTACTCATATGATTGTAACAGTAAATACATAACTACTGAGTACAGGGTGCAGGATTTGTTGTTATATCAAAATTGTATTCTTCAGGAACACCAATCTCATATTATATACAGGTATACAAGGTATCTGTATATAATTGTTAACGTCAAAGATTTACACAACAAAGCCTGGTAAGGTATGCATGAGGTCTTCAACGGTGCTCACACATCTATCCAGCAAAAGTAAACATCTCGTAAAAGTGAAAGGCTGGAATCAAGTCTGTCAATCCACTGGCCCCTATAAACAGGCTGGCATTGCAATCCTAGTATCAGATAAAATTGACTTCAAATTAAAAACATTAAAACAGAAACAAAGAAGGTTACTACATTCTAATAAAGGGATCTGTACTACAGGAGGATATAACCATCCTATATGTCTACACACCAAATACAGGACGACCCAACCGAACACGACTGACTCTAAAATCATTCACAGACCCAATCACATTGATAACTGGGGAATTTAACACTCCACTATCACCTTTGGACAGATCAGCACACCAAAACCTGAACAAAGAAACCACAGAACTAAAAACCTGCGTAGATCTAGACTTAACCGACATCTACAGAATATTCCAACCAGCAACAACCTAGCACACATAGCAGATAGCACATAGCACATAGCAGATAGCACACAGCAGAGAGCACATAGCAGATAGCAGATTTTGATTCGTTCAAACAAATTTCATATCGACCACAAAGTGTAAGGTAAATATTGTTGGGAAACTCTGGTGGCTACTTGTAAAAAATATTTTAATGTAGAAAGGAAAAAAGGCTTTGTACGTATGTATAGACTTATCTGTCAGTTTCTCTTTGTATCTACCTATCTACATGTTATCTACACCACAACATAATTACTTGGCAGAATATTGAGGTAATTGATAAACAATTCAGGATTGTCTGGCATGATCCTATTTCCTACAGCTTTTCCAAATGACAGAAAATGCTCTTGAGGGACATCACATGAATTTCATAGCATTCTTGTGGACAGTTCCACTTCCTTCCATTTAATCTCTAGTACATGGCGAGAAAGAATAGAGTAATTTTCCAGACCTTGGATGTGTAAAGGAGTATTGGGTCAGAGTTTAGGACAGTGGTTCAACGTGTACAAGTGTCCGTTGTTTGAAAGTCCCCTTTACCAAATGTTTCTCTGTAGAAAGCAAAAGTAAAAGTATTGTGTCATTAAATGAGAGTGGCTCTTTTCTCAGTGGATTTTGCGTTCAGCTTTTCTAGAAACAGGAATATCTGAACATCGAGGATAATTTAGTTTGTTGATGCCAAAACACTCCATAGCAGGAAGAACAGTGCTGGAGGTATGTTAATATCTACTTTGAAACTTTTGGAAGCTTCAGGTTGAAAATCTTTTTGGTCCTGGTACAACAAAAGTTCAAAAATCAAGAAAATGTGATTGAAGACAGAGAAGTCAACATATACACCTATGACACCTTGTTTTTTTATAATTAAGACAAAAGAATTGGATAGAAAAGCACACCCTTTTCAAGAAATGGTAAGGCAGAATACTTTAAACTCTTCCACCAACCAAAAGTACATCCTTGTGTGTCTCCTCATACCACCAAAAATTCTAATTGGATCAGGGACTCGAGGTAAAATGGATACAATAAATATGCAAGAAGAACGAGGACAAACACTAGGGCTTCTGAGCGCAGATTAACAGATTTCTATAAAATCTAACAACCACATTAAATCACAGTATTGTACAAAAAGACGTCCATGGAATTGCTAAGATCCATATGTCAAATTATGAAGAGAGAGGAGAGCACCGAATATGGGAGAAGATGTGCAGTAGCTACTAAACAAATAGGGCTCTCAAATACAAAATATAATTGAAACTCAAATAAATAAAATTCTTTAGACACTCTGCAAAGCAGTATACCACATCTGCAATAAAATATACACATAGATTATGATCGAGCAATCTCAATGGTAGGCATTCACTGTAAAGATCATAAAGAATTCCATGCTAAAACTTCCACCATGATCATGATCATTGCAGCATTCTCTCAAATAGCCAACATATGTAACCAACTCTTCTGGCCATCAGTTGATGAATGGAACAACAGAAAGTGGTTTTATATTCATAGTGTAATTCTAGGCTTCCTTCAGAAAGAATGACATCCTCTCATTTGTAAGGAAATAGAAAGCCTTAGGAAATCATTATGTCCTATGAAGGGAACCAGCGGCAAACAGAGCCAATGGATTCACTGAGTGATAAAAATGGCATACATGCCTAGGATTTTCCATGCAGAGTATTACAGTTTCTCAATACTTTGGAGAAATAATCACAAACAATCATGGTACTAGTAATGATCTCAAATATATGGAATCCGGAGGTTTCTTTATTTTTACTTTGAAATCCTTATTTGAAATTATTTCTTTTGATTTAATTTTCTGTGTTGGTAAACCAGGTGTCCCTGTATTAGACCATGGAGCTCTTACTATTGTCTCTTTCTTTATCGTAGTAAGGAAATGACATCTTCACACTGTGAGAAGTACAAAGGGTAAAGGAAAGCAACTAAGGAATAGAAATTGTTGTAATTAACCATTCAAAGTTGGTGAACAGTTGATTGGAAAGTGAAGCAAGAGAAAAATGAGGGAGGAATTACCACGTTTGACAAATTTTATATACCCTATCTTATCAATGCATTTCTATGTTGATCACCTTGAGACATAACTTCAAAAGACTAGGCATACACACACACTCACTCAAACACAAACACAAACTCACACACACAATCAATATTTTTCTTCTTTCTGATTATCTACCAACACTTGTAATATTTCCAGCAATGCACAAATTTTAATACATTTTGAATGTTATTTTTTTGGATACATAGAAAAATCTAGTTTCCCACCGCAAAATGCATTTACACTTAATTTTTTTACATTTTCTTTCTTATTTTCAGGATGATGTACAGTGGGGTTACAGAAACATGCTTCATATAGTGATTACATATGCATTTCTTCTCATACCTGCTATCCCTTCCTGATTTTTCTCCCTTCATCCCTCTGCTTCCCCCTCAAACCACTCCCTCAATTTCTTAATTATTTACACATTAACTCTATGTGTTAGTAATTCTTAATAATATTATAAAGTAAAATAAACAGACGTCTGATCCTTCATGCTCAGTGTCACATTCAATTCTCAAAATTCTTATGTCCTCTATGCTTAGTAATTGTAAAGCAATTCATCCCAAAATGGTGATATATGCATATACCTCTCTTTCTTTATGCTTCCTGTAATCTGTTCCTCTTTTCCTCTGATATATCTCTTCCTAAGTCCCTTGATTAGCTCAGTTTGTTCTCTCACTATCCAATTCACTTGGTGAGCCCTTTCTGCTCTATTCCCCACCACATTTCCCATTCATTCGGTCTTGCAAAACGTCCTATTTAAAGAAGTCAAAGAATCCTTGCATATTGTCACACACTGTAACCAAATTGGAGGTGTCAATGATTAGGGGAGGGCTGGGAATATGGCCTAGTTGCAAGAGTGCTTGTCTCAATTATTAGGGGAAATCAAAAGACAT
The DNA here is from genome assembly GCF_023159225.1 of Perognathus longimembris pacificus. Taxonomy (NCBI): domain Eukaryota; kingdom Metazoa; phylum Chordata; class Mammalia; order Rodentia; family Heteromyidae; genus Perognathus; species Perognathus longimembris. The sequence goes on along the minus strand of NW_025961878.1, from coordinate 93,427 downwards.
TCATATGATTAGACATTTTTTTTATTATTTTTCCTCATAGATAAGACAAGGAGAAATACTTGTTGAACACACGGTGGGGCAACTGATTATTTCTGCAAAGGAATAAATAAAGACACATTTTTTTCTTTCGATGCATAGAGTGCTAACACATATGTTCGTATTGTGTCTACAAATATTAGACACATCCTTGGATCTTGTACAGGTACTGCAAATTGAACAAATGCCTATTATCATGAATGTATTCCCTGCTTTCTTAACTTCCATATACACTGAAACCAATTAATTGTACAGCTTCTGGAAAACTATACTTGGACACTTGTGTGTCTTGACCCACTTGGAGGGAGTTGTACAGGTGAATCAATGAAAACTTATTATTTTAAGGACCCGGGCACATTTCCACAAGCCATATTCTAGGTTATACATACAGAGTCACAAAACATGTAATGTAATTGTTTGAGCCAGGTCTTGAAGATTAGCACAAAGTGGAAGGGTTTGTAAATGCAAAGGTCAACAAGTAGGACAGTTAGCAATAATTTGCTTAGGTTGTATAAAAGGAATTTTATTTTATTTTATTTTATTTATTCCTGTCCTGGGTCTTGGACTCAGGGTCTGAGGACAGTCCCTGGCTTCTTTTTTGCTCAAGGCTAGCAGGCACGCTGCCACCTGAACCACAGTGCCACTTCTGGCCATGTTCTATGTACGTGGCGCTAGGGAATCAAACCCATGGCTTCATGTGTATGAGGCAAGCATTCTTGCCACTGGGACATAATACCAACCCTAAAGGAATTTTATATGTGAAAGGTAAATGACCTGCATTAGAATGCCAAGATGCATGGTCTTCTTTTGCCGAAATGAAAGGGACTAAATCATCTACATGAAAATTACCACATGCCATAGGACCTGTCAAATTAGAATGAGCAAGAATCTGAATGACTTACAGTGAAGCTGTCTTTGGCATTACTGGCTTTGAATTGTTTCAATAGTGAATCTAGTGGGGGATTTATGTGATAAATAACAACAGAATATATATTGCATAAAGCATGTGCTGCACAGGTCGACTGAGTGATTAAATTGAAAGTTATTAAGAAATTCTGTAAAGCAAATATAACAACCTGTGATTCATTTTATATGCCTATTGACAGGGAGTGAGGAAAACTTGATATTTACCTTCTGTCCAAAAAGCACATTTGCTATTTTTGGTACTATCTTCAAAACTATTAGGCGAATTTAGAATGAGCTTAGAAAGTCAAATATTATCAGTACTATAAATTTGTTATTGAAATAATTTCCTTAAAGGACTAGAATGTAATTTGTATAAAACTTCTCCATTAAAGCCATTTAATGAAAAAGGGAGGAGATCAGGGGTTTGTAATGCAAATTTGAATTGTTATTTAGGTGTGGGGATGATAATCAAGTAGTTGTCCTGCCCATTGATTTCCAGGCACATTTTACAACCTTGCATGATAATAAAGCTGATTATCTCCAGACATGTGGTTTACATTTCTGACAATGTGTGCCTGGTACATATCAAAGTATTGTTGAACTGTGCTATTCCCCCTGTGGGGTAAACTTTGTAAGTAGATTTAATAGCCCATTAGGGACAGAAAAATCTACCCGGGATAAGAAATTTTGAGTCAGGGGTTTTTCTACTAAAAGTAATTCCTGACTTTCCTCACTCGTTAATACACAAGGGCTATTTAAAGTCAAATCCTCTTGAAGAATGGAGAATAAATTATGCAAAGCATATGTGGGAATGCCTAAGGAAGGATGAAGCCAATTAATGTCCTCTAGTAACTTTTGAAAATCAAGAGTATTTAATTATTCAGTACGAATTATTATAAATTGGAGAATAATTGCTTGTTATTTTTAACTAAATATCCTAGATACTTTAATGGCTCCTCTGTCCAGATTTTATCAGGGGCAACTAGTAAACCATTTTCTTGCAAGTGGAAGGACAAAATTTCTAATAAGTCTGATAGTATATCTTTATTAGGTGAAGCAAATAATTATTCATCCATATAATGAAAACATGAAACCTGAGCAAATCTTTTCCTAATAGGTTCTAGTGCTCTGGCTACAAAAGTTTGACACACAGTAGGTGAGTTCATCATGCCTGGTGGCAATAATTTACATTTGAACCTTCCATGGGGTCCTTGGAGATTAATCCGACTCAAAGTAAAAGCAAAGCATGATAGGTCCTCATCAAATAAGAAAATAGTAAAGAAACAATCTTGCAAATCTTAGTATAATATTCCAATTGAAAGGAATCATACATAATTGGGGCAAGCGAAGATGTAAAGTATCTATAGGCCTCATAGCTGAATTTAGAGCTCGACAACCAGTGAGCAATCTCCATTTGTGAGAATTCTTTTTAATAACAGAATTAGGAGAGTTCTAGGTAGAGATAGAAACCTCAATATCATTTGAAGCTAACTTATGTCCAACAACTTGCAATTTGGCTGCCAACTTTTCTTTAGATAAGGGCCTTTGCTCACGACAAACTGGACAATCTGTCTGCCAAGTAAGTAATCTTACTGAGAAAGACATGCATCTGAACATCAAGGGAAAACTAAATGAGCTCCCCATTGTTCAAAGACGTCTAGTACAATTACGTTAATAGGTACTTACAAAAATTATGGATCAAAAATGGAATGTTGGCCTTCACCATCAGTAATATTCTGATATTCAAGATTTTGCTTAATAACTGAATCAAGTGTACTACTGACACCTTTTATTCTGCATTTGATAGTTTGAGTCACCCTGCCCCGATGCCCCATTCAATCTGGCTGATTATTGTGATGTCTTAGCCAGTAGCTAGCAATGCCTCTTTCCTATATAAAATTTACAACAAGGTGGTTTGTATGCTTCATTGAAAATCCAGAAAACACATTGATATTTCATACTGTCAAAACATCCTTGATAAGGGATTGCAGAAGTTGATATAAATATGTAAGCAAAGAAAATCAATTGTGCAATACGATCACCAGAATTAATATCATAAGGTACAGGGGAGGTCTTAAGGATTTTAATTTGTCCTATGTAGTCAGAGTCAGTTACTCCTGGTACAACTAACACCCCTTTAGCAATTAAACTGGAATGCTCCAAAAGAAGGCCCCAAGTCCCCCATGGTAAGGGACCTTATATGCAAGTTCTAATTCTGGAAATTAGCAGGGAAAGTTAAGGTTGGGCTTGAGAAAAGGTCCACTGTGGCACTCCCAATCTGGGCTGGTTGTAACGAAAAGATGGTGGGGAAGGCACGTTCATAGGAATGCGACCATGAGGCTTGCCATTTGCCCCCTTTCCTGAACACCTTGTACTTTCTCCCTGTGCTGCTTCCGATGAAAGGGGAAGCATATGTCCACCAATGTCAGTTTTAGATCAAAATTCTTGGGCCCAATGTACCCCACGTTTGCAGAGAGGGAATATCCTAGGCGACTTTGTATTTGCCAGTTTTATTTTTACACAATTCATTTTAGTATGCCCTTGTCCCCACAGCCAAAACAGTTTAATTTCCCGGATTTGGGTACTTTCACACTAGCACCCAGAGTCTGTCCCAATAGCTTCATCTTTTGAGTGTCCAAAAATACACCTTGTACTGTTCTATCAATAATTTTCTGAAGGCGCACTATGAAGTCAAAGTAGGGTTCCTGGGCCCCTTGAATAAACCAGGCCTAAGAACCATCCTTTTTACTGTGGGACATACCCAACCCCATGCCTCTAGCCATATCTCCTGCAGCCACTGGTCAATCTGCTTTGGGGTATTTACTAGATTCTGGGTCTTATAATCCCCAGTGCCTATTCACATATCATGCGTTATTTTGTGAATGGCGGCATTTAGGTAGTGAGCATTTTAGTGGTAACACTAGCAAGCATTGAAGCCATGATTTTTATTTCTACATTAGAGTCCTGATTGATCACTCCTGGAATAATAGGTAAGCCCCTCAGAGCAGAGCTGCTACGGCCTAAAAATAAGCCAACAGATTCCCTTGGAAGTGGGCCAATGACTCCTGTAGAGAGGGGCTAAAATACCATTTTGGAAGTCAGTACTGTGCAGGTAGAGGAACAGAGATCCAGTCTTGCACTTTCTGTTGTTGCTCAGAGGAGACTTGAAACTGATTGTTGCTGCAGGTTTTTGGGGGATATGCTTGAGTTTAGGGGAAAGAAGGAGCTGATCCTAAATTTTTCTGTGGGTCCAGGGGCTGGCTCATCTGCCAGCTTACTGAAATCTGGCGGCCAGAGTCATTCAAATTAGATCTGAAATTTGTAACACAATGCTTCCCGTTTTTACAAAGGGGAGAAATTTCAGTAATAAATCTCCTTTTCTGATTAAGTCAGTGAGCCATTAAGTGGCCCCTTTGTCGGCAGGAAAAACAAATGCCAGGAATCCGAGCAGTACATAAATGTCCCCGTCGCCTTCTCCCCATCCAGGACATGCGGAAGAACTCTGGTACAGTCGGCCCTTGGAGCATGAGGCCATGCAGCTAGGATGGCCCAATGTCCGCACAAAGCTGAATATAGTCATTTATTCCTTCTTTTATCTTAGAGGGCCTGAGGGCTGCTTGGCAATTTGGGCATAAAGTTTTAGTAGCCAAGGTTCAAGAATGACTTGAGTGTGCTGGGAATATGGCCTAGTGGCAAGAGTGCTTGCCTCATGTACACGAAGCCCTGGGTTTGATTACCCCTCACCAGAGATATAGAAAATGACCAGAAGTGGCGCTGTGACTCAAGGAGCAGAGTGCTAGCCTTGAGTAAAAAGAAGCCAGGGACAGTGCTCAGGCCCTGAGTTGAAGTCCCAAGACTGGCCAATGAATAAATAAATAAATAAATAAATAAGAATGACTTGAGTATGTGGTACTGTAGAGCCATATTGAAAACAAGAATTCTTTAGATCTGTTATATGTTTAAATAACAAACACTGATGAACTCTCTTGCTATCTTCATCTTGCCTGTCAGGGAATAAATGAAAACCAGAAATGTCCTCCCTTCTTGATAAGTCTGAGCCAAGGAAGTGTGCCACGTTTACTGTAGGAGGACCAGGCGCTTTAAACAGCACAGGCAGAAATGGTACTAGCGGTGAGTCCCTATCAGGCAGAGGTTGTGGTGGGAAAGGATGAAAGTCCACCAGGATTCTGGGCAGGTCCCACAAGTCTTTACCTTTACAGGAGTTTGCTGCTTTGGATAATGTTGCGACAATAGGGCTATAATTGATTCCAAAATTTTCTCCACATGGATCAATCTGTCTTTAGTAAGCTCCTTGCATAATTTTTCCTCAGTGTCTGAGCCATCTGAGTCTTCCTTATTATCTACCCCAGTGGTTTGAGATCCTTTTAATTTTCTCAATTCTTCCCAATCAGCTGCATAAGCTTGGGGGTTGCATGATGCTCATCAAGTCCCTGTTCATTTTCTCTGATCAACTGATTGAATCTAATCCGTTCATGTCTACAATGGCATTATTTCTAAAGGATTCAGATTAGGACCATAAACTATTTCATACCACATAACTTCCTCTTTTTTTCTTGATTGTTTAATTTTTTCCTTTATTTTCAGAGTGATGTACCAAAGGATTAGAGGTTCATATGTAAGTCTGTAAGTATATTTCTAGTTCATCATGTTACCCACACTTCCCCACACTTCCAACTCCCTTGTATCTTTCCCCCTGATAAGTTTTAGAATTGGTTTACACAAATGTTTTTGTAAATTTTGCTTTAGGAGACATTTGTATTTTTATCATCTGGCTCTAGATTTCAGCATAATATTTCTCTTTACTAGTTTTTATACAGGAATCAAATTATTGACACTTTTCTTCCACTAATTTTGGGGGATTCAGTGTCTACAAATTTGGATGACCAAGAGGAGTTTAACCGAGCTATTATGTATTGAATTGTTCCAGTAATATAATGTATATTGCACGTCCCAACAATAAAATAGCAAGGGGATCAGCAGTACCCAAAATGTGTATATTTAGGTACAGAGACCACTTAAACCAAACATGGAACCATCCCTTCCCTTGAGACTTCATTTTGCATTGTAGCTCAATATTTTTCTCACCAGAAACTATTATGACCTCTAAATAGTTTTCATAAAATCAACATCTTATCCCACTGCACCAATAGGAACCCTTGTAAAGGAAGAGGAAATTCAGGCCTCTTTGGAACCTTGGAATGATTTTAAGTATGGTGTCTACATAACACTTTAGTTGAAGTTGACACAATAGTTATAAAATCTCTTTAATTAATGGTTAAAAACCAAAAAATGAATAAATAAATAAGAATATAGCAAGGGCCTGTGAGCCTATCCTCTGGAGTGAGATTTAAATTGACAAAGGTGCTTCTTAGTCAGTCTACGTGGTTGGTCAGTAGTAGGGGGCTTCCATTCATAGTGGAATATGGCTAGCTCGTACTAAGACCATTCATGTACTTCCAAGGAGTAGGATGGAGACGGGCCCATTCTATTGGACAAGCCAATGGAGGACTATCTTTGATAACGTTTTTTTCTCCTGAAAATCGAAAACCCGGTGGTAAAAATGATTGATTTCACTGATTGCACGTGCAGGGCTTGCATAGTGTTATGAGCAAGCTGATTAACATAGTGATTAACATAGATTAACATAGTTTGCACACTTTGTGTCAAACACACAGTACCTGGTTCAGCAGAGGCAACTAAGAAAATAAAGGGTACAATGCCTGCTATCAATGGCCATACAAATCGTCTAGGGCGCATGAGTTATTTTAAATATTTTATCACTTGGGTGGGGCATAGACTTGTTGTCTATAAAGTATAAAACTTCTTCTCAAATAATATTTCTATATGGTTTTGCCAGTGATGTTACATCATATCTGTAAGACATGGGAACAGGAGGATATTATCATTGTCCTTATGTTTAATATACTACGTGAAAAACCGGTGGAGTCCTCCTGTGGTGACTGGATATGAGTTTGGAACACTGGATCTTGTATATATGGATATCTGACCTTTGAAAGATACTAAAAAATAGGGGAGGTTGTAACTAAAATGACAAGAAATGTACTCAATGCTTTATTATGTAATGGTAACTCATTTGCATCACCTTGTCAATAAAATTTAATTACAAATTATTAATTAAATAGTCCCAACAAAGACACAAACACAGACAAACACACACTCTCACACACGCACACACACAATCAAGCAGTAGTTTTGTGGCTCACCCATATGGTGGACCATATAAATTCAAATTCTCTACTAAAAGAGGTAATTTTAATAATATTTTTAATGCAAGGGGGAGATCACTGACAAAAAAGCGTTTTTCACATTCAAATCTAATTGAAAAAAGATATAGAAGAATTTTATACATGTTTATGTATACAGATTTTCATTTCATGATCATCGTTCATCTGGTAAAACCTAAATATGCTTCTTAGAGAAATTGAAAAGGTATATTTCAGTAAAGGATTTCACCCTAACATTGATGTCAGCGTTCATTATAAACAATATACAAGCTAACCAAATTAGTAAGTTTTAAAAGCTAGTGGAAATGAAAACGCATTCAACGTGCCGAAAGTAATATTTATTATTTCATGTCATTAGCAAGACAAGGAAAAATATGTAGTCCTCAAATAGTAGGCCACCGGATTATTTCTGCAAAGGAAAATAGAAAAAAGATCTTTGCATTATGGTGGAAGGTGTGATAATATACATTTCTGATTCTGCCTAAGAACAATAGAAAGTTACATCGTTGTTGTACAGATATGCAAAACTGAACAACTGCCTATTATTCTGAAAGAATTTCTTGCTTTTTTCAACTTCCATATACGCAGAAATGGACCAATGGGCAACTGCTGTTGACTTATGGTATGAAACTCTATGGGTTTCAAATCACTTGAAGGTAGGTGAATACGTTAATACCCAGAGAATCCATTATGATCATGAAACAGGTACATTTCTTCTAACCTTAGTTTAGGTTACATAATAAGTTTCATCTAAGTAATAGAACAGTTTGTATATGTCTCACCTATGCAAGTATAACCAGTGTCACATGACAGGGACACAAAATATGAAATGTGCCCAAGTCTTATAACAAAAATAGTAAATATTGAGGGTTACATGAGAAATGATTATCCTAAGATTTGAGATCCAAGTCATAATATTTCATCCAAAATTCTCTATATTAGATGAGATACAACCCATAAATGAATAAAGGAGGCATTATTTTTGTGGAAAGTGACTTAGTATGGGATAAAAGGAAAATATAACTATAAGCCTCCTAAATTTTCTCAGGTTGTCTCATCAATCCACAGAGTCCCCAGAAACTTTTTCTTCTTGTCTCCCAAGTTATTTTGTTGAATATGAAAGTGACAGCAGGGAACAACACACTTCCTTTTACTCTGTAATCACATATAGAGATCTTTCAAAAATCTAAATTGGAAGTTATCCTTGCCTTACAAACTGTATACGTGGGCGAACATCTGGTGTGATTTTTAAACAGAATATTCAAGGTATCACAGATCCATGTAAAGGAGGCGTTTTCACAAATATTTGGTGAAGGTTTGCAATAAAATATTGAAAAATGAAAACAGGCTGTAAACACACATGATGCATTTATTGCTATTCTTGTTGAGAAAAGGGCATATAACACACAAACCCAAATAACACAATGTATCTGTATAGTTGCTTTTTACTACATTTAATCAAATTAATCTCCTTATGATTTTAGTAGCTACTTACATGAAGAGGAATTTCAGCCGCTCATTGCTTATTTCTGTGAATAAAATTAAATCGAAACGTATGTCATTGAAAAGTGAACAGTGGCTCTGACATACTGTCATATCTGTAACATTTTCTCAATATTGAATGGTACTCCGAGACCATTTTGAGTATGACTTTCCATAGATATCAATGAATTTGTTTGGAAATTTTTTTTGTTTATTTGTTTGTTTTGTATTTGCCTGTCCTGGGCCGTGGACTCAGGGCCTGAGCACTTTCCCTGGCTTCTTACCGCTCAAGGCTAGCACTCTGCCACTTGAGCCACAGCGCCGCTTCTGGCCGTTTTCTGTGTGTGTGGTGCTGGGGAATCGAACCTAGGGCCTTGTGTATCCGAGGCAGGCACTCTTGTCACTAGGCCATATCCCCAGCCCCTGGAAATGTTTTAAGATCATGAAGTAATTGCAGATTTACACATGCATGCTTTCACCAATCACCGTTCAGACAGCAATCTGAATATTTCTCTGAAAAGAGGAAGTTTTCTTATTCCTAAAAGAAAAAGGCAGCTCTTCCACCTATCATAATTGTTTCCTTTATTTCTAAGAAATAGATCTTTGCCAAAGTGATAATGTCATTTTCTTACCTGTTTTGGCTAGAAGAATCTGCTCTACCCCAAACAAAAGTTGGGCTAGGGTTTTCCAAGGATTCTGGTAAACAGAAAAATGGATATTGTCTCCAGGGTATATATTATATTTTCTCTAACATTTACATGGCCAAGGAAAGACATAGGTAATAATGAAATAATAACCACCTTAAGGACCTAATATATCAATGATGTAAGTGGATAATAAACATGGAAAAGAAAGAGTCCTAAACTATAGATGGACAACCCTGTTTTATATATATTCTTTAAAGAAATCATTTCTGAATGCATGTCTTCATATATGAGGATGAGCATAACAGCTTTCTCTATGTTAGCCTACATTAAATTTCATGTTGAGCTAAAGTGTTTTATATTATTTGCATCTATCTCTAAACTGGCATTCAGTTACAGCACTAACTCAAAATTTAATCAAGCTCTTTACCTTTATCCCAGTCTTCCTCAGAGGAAAGGCGATGCCCTGTATTTCCAGATTTCTTCTCTTGGGGTTGGGACCAAGTCATAGTAACTGCAAGAAGGAAAATAAGGAAAATGGAATCACAATATGTAACAGACTGAATCTGAATCAGATCTGATTTCTGTTTCGTGTATCAAGCTTACCTAAATCATCCGCAATGCAACTTTGGTCTTCACATGTTGCTATTTGTTTACTGAGTTGATCCCGCGGCACCAAGTGCTGAGCATTGAAGGGACAAGTAGCCAATTTGGCAGCAATGTCCGGATGATTCTATTGAACCAGGATGTAAAAAATAAAAATAGTACAAATTATTGGGGGATAAGGAAATGGTTGCTGTTTTTATGCTTGACTTGTGGTTTTACCTTGGGCTTGTGTGCTGTACTAACACCAGTCTAGCACAAGAGGACGGGCTAGTACAACCTCGACTCTTCTTCAATCTGTTTCTTACAATTTTTAGGGGCTGGAGGTGGATAAGATTCTCTCACACTCTATATCTCATACTCTCTTCGCATAAAAGTACTTTGATTTAAACTCGTCATGACAAGATTGGAGGTCTGACACAGCAGCAAAATGCTGGATACTTAAAACAAAACTTTGGCATCTAAAAACATTCAGAATCATGACATCTTATTGAGTAAACAGGCATTTATTAATATATGCTACATGAATTGGTAAGACACATTGATCGAAAACACAATTGGAAATGCCCACATTGTGTGTCTTGGTGCATGTGTGTGATACCATGTGCATGTAAAGTATAATTTGCATATATTCGCATTTAGATATAAGAATATTTGAAAACATATGAGCATGAATATGCATATGTATGTGTCTTTCTGTGCACATGTGTATATATAATCAGTGAGCATCCTTTGAAAAGCATAACAAAGGGAAGATTGTTTTGTGCCCAGAGCAAAGTTTTTTAACACAAAAAATTGAATTGGGATAGATAACTATATGAGGATTTGAAAGATTTCTTGTTCTATGTGAAAATAACTGTAGTGGTATCATTACAAAAAATACACCAAAATATACGAAACAGGCAAGACACATCTTCGTTATCATCAATTCAGGATCACTAGGTTTACTGAAAAGTAACATGGTTCAGGAATTATGTCCTGCCATAAGGCAATGCATCTGTCTTAATTTTTAGAAACTTTACTAAATTGCTGATTTAGAGTAGTTAAGTGTGAACAAGGAAACAAGTATAAAGTCGCTACACTCAGACTGAAATGATTGTCCTACAGAAAACATCTTGCAATGTTCTACTCATCCTAGAGTTCTGTAAACAAGTTGGACTGCTATTTCTTATCTGCACTACACAAAGGTCAGATTACAAGAGCAAATACAAATATGTGTATACTGCATCTACCCAGGTAGTCTATTATTACATTGACACATATTTAGCACATTTAGTCAAATATCAAGCTTCAAATTCATGTTTATAGTAAAGTATGACAAACTCCTCATTTTGAAATGCAACCCTACCTTTCTGCATTTCACCAGATGGTACGGGAATCTGCAGGCCCTGATCTTGTGACTCTTATCATAGGGGCATTGCAGTAACCTTTCAGGATCCAGAGATTCACCTGCAAAGAAAAATATCTAAGCAAATCTGGTATATTTTTGAGAAAATATAATTCTTTCCCTTCTCTTCCAATTACAACATATGCATTAATTTCAAATTCCCTTCTGTGATGACAAAAATGATAACTATGCCTTTTGATATTATCATAGAAATAATAAGCGAATTCATTTGAGTTCCCATTTGTGCATTCTCAGGTCTAATTTGGGAAACATTTTTCCATTAATAGAAGGACTTTTTGCGGTTACTGTTTTGCAATATTCACGCTGTCCTCTGTTGACAGGGAAGGTGCATTGAGGCCAGGGCATTTACTTGCATTCTTATGTCTCAATAGTACGAATTCAAAATTCCACTGTACAATTATCAAAATGTCTCAATTCTGAACTCCATCCCATTGAATCTCCCCCACAGAGTTTTGCATACTGAGAATGCTAAACATAATATGATGGGAACCATTTGAAGTGTTCTTTTCAAAGGACATTGGGAACATGCTTACCTTCTTGCATTCTGGTAGACAGGGAAATATCTGCACTTCCTGTGAGGAGAAAAATTCTGTCAGAAAACCAATGAAGAATTACTTCCAGACCAGATGTCAAACATTATCATTTCTTTGGAGAAACAAAGGAATATTGAAGAACTTGGAAAATATTCAACTCATTATCTTTTGAGTTCTTTGATGCACATCCTGTAAATACTGATTTTCTTAATCCATAAATTACAGGCATTTTCAGAAGAAAAACAGGAGATAGTTTATGACTTATTTCAACACTGTTTATCTAAAGGGACATGAAGGCATCTTTTCTTGTTCATTCAAAGAGGGATGGAGTGTCTTTAAAGTATTAAACTGAAATTAGGTTTAAAATGAGAAAGAGAAAGAAAGTTGAAGTTCCTTTCATTAAATTTAGGCCACTTAGAAAACAAACTATTTGCGAGATTTTTTTTATGAATAATCATTCTTAAGGCGGAAAAAGCATTCATTTGTAAATCAAACTCATCAAAAACTTTATTCGTTTCACACGACATGCTTTGAATTTAAAATTACCTTTTCCAGTTATTGAAGACAAACTAATTATGTGGCATCACAAACATGAAGCATTAGTAGTGAGTCCTGACTTTTCCTGGGAATAAAACAGGTGGTATATATCTATATCTATGTCTACATCTATATCTATATCTATATCTATAATTATCTATCTATCTATCTATCTATCTATCTATCTATGTGTGTGTATAGCTAAATGCATGGATGAAATCCTTAAATATTACATTGCCAAAATTTAGTATAAAATTGGTGTGCTTTGTTAATATTGAGATTAAAGTTAGAGAATGTCTTGCTGGCTCCATTTTTACAATATTTCGAGAAAGGATTATGTTGGTGCTTACACCTTTAGAACATTCCAAAAATGATGAGATCAAAGTTGCAAATTTGGACAGACAGAGAGTACCACAAACGTATTGGCACAATTATGAATAACCGTTATGTTGAAGTAAAATGCAAATAACATAAACAGTTTCTGCTTAAGCCTAAAAAGAAAACGGGGAATGCAATTTTCTTATACAAAAAGCATTCTACTAAAGGTGAGGTGCATCCCTTCCTCCAGGAGCAAAGAGCCCCTTGTAATGAGGTGTTCACTTTGCCGGGATTACTTTGATCTGGTGTCTCCTATATATGGGAGCACAACTAGAAGGACTGGACAATCAAACTCATTTTGGATTTAGGGTATCATTTCATGTCCTCTAGCGCCAGTATATGACAGTATTATAATTACTGGCCAAAATCCAGAAGAGAAAGTCCCATCTTCTTGCTGTGCTTTTTAATCACATTGCAATTTATTCCTCCTATGCTGTGAATAAGTCAAAAATGGATATCTTTTGCTTCCATAGTTTGTTCAACTATCTTATATTAATACACTGCAGAATATAGATAATTGATTTTCCCAGCATAATAATTGCTGCCAACAATCAATTCATTGCATGTAACTCATTCCAAAGGAACGTTATACTTTCTAAGGTTAAACATTAAGAGAAGACACCTGAGAAACTACATGAATCTAATTAGAGTGACAGAGGGTAATAAGTGGCTTATAATACCTACTGGTATTTCTTAATATTGTCAAATATGAATGAAGGTTTTTTGACTTTTTGTTTTTTGCGCTTTCAGAAAAACAACTATCACCAGTGTGTGTCTTACTTTCTCGGGTAGACATGAATAAATTTCTCACAAATAAATCATGTTCTCACGAAATCAATGGTAAAACATTTTTAATAGATTGCTAGGAAGATCTTATTTCCAATAGTGTATCCAATTTACTCAGTATCAGGAATTCATTGAAAAATTTCAAGTCTTCAATACACACTGACTTGAGAAAGATGATTCCCTTTCAGTGACTCACATACCTGCCACATTTACATATGGGTTTCTAAGAATGCACCAATTCAAAGGAAATATGCAACAAACCAATGTAAATCTTCCCCATCCTTTTTAACTGTTAAAAAGGGCCTAGACTTATCTCCAACATATTATGAGCCAAAATCATACTCGACAGCAAAAAACAAAATTTATTCATCGAAAGGACTTAGAGAACTCCATTTGTATTGTGCATATTACTATAAATTGTGGAAATGGTTCAGGTGCTGTTAAAAAATTTTCAAGGGACAGGAAATTGCTCTGTATTAAAAAATAAGACATGGACAATAATGAATTACCTGTCTTGTTGATTAAAATTACATCCACTGAGACTGAATTAGCAAACCTAAGATACACTATGAAAGAAGGTATTCTAATGGTAAAACTCATGAATTTTCATCCAGCTGTAGTTTACCAGTTTAATCACAGGCAAATAATCAGGCAACAATTGTATTTGAAAGGAATAAGGAGAAATCTAAAAATTGTAACAGTAGGACTGAAGTCAACAAAGTATATTAATCTTTATCATTAATTTCTTTGTCATAGACCAACATTCAATGGACTTCATTCATGACAAGTGTTCAACATATTTGTGAAAATGTTTTCTAACTGGTAGATATCTATACTAAATAGTTCAAAATTTTCCAACTTTTGCAGGTCTCAAACAGGTAAATACCCGTTTGAACTCATATACATTCTGACAATAATTTCTAGATATTCCTGTATTCTTATTTGAACTATGGCTCAAGGGATTTATAGGTAATTATATCTAACAGAACATGACCTATAAATTGAGGGAACATTGGGCAATACTGAGAGTCATAGCTACAGATAATAACTGTTTCAAATATTAGTAAATTCCAGCATTAAATTTGTTGTGGGCATGAAACAAGTGTACAACCCCATAGAAATATCATTGTTAGAGCTAAATAAAAGTGAGAGGAATGGTAGTAAATTTGAAGACGGACACTTTGGAAATTGCTACATTCTCAATTCCAGGGACATAACATTTTTGATTATGTGATATGTTGGACAATAGTTGGTATTTTGTAAAATAAGCAGGGACTACCTCATGGGACTTCCCGTAAAGGAATTACAAAGAACCTTTGTAGCCAGAAATGTCACAGTGTATATCAAAGAGTGAAATGTTAGTCCACACGAGATGGGGACTGATGACTGAAGAAAGGAAACGATGGAAATGATGGTTAGATGTCTCTGAAGGAGAACCGTACTTACCAAATTAGTGAAGAAGGCTCTCCGCTCAACGAAGTAACCTGGTCCACCGTAGATCTTTCTGTAGTAACAGTTACTTTTAACTCCTGTCTCCCCCGTGTGGGGTCACTAGTATTGTGACGTGGCTAATATTGGTCACTTCCGGGTTATGATCTCACGTCATTCACAAGCACTTCCGCAATTGACAACGGAAGTGCTCAATGCTGCCTTCTACCCGGACGTGGGAGTCCTGTTTGTTCTTCCTGTCCATTGTTTATGTATGATTTTGTAGAAATAAGCGAGGTTACACTAGTGGAATCCTGAGAGTCGTTTTCACACGCTTTACAAATAGGCGAGTTTGGGATCCTGAATTCCTTCTTCCTATACATTTCTGTTCTGCCCATGATCCAGTCTTTGGGAAAGCATCCACTTTTACGCAAAGTGTTCACAGGAACCTATCAAGGAATATGTTGACCATTCTAGTTCTGAAAGTTTAACTATTTTCGCAAAACTTTGTACCTACATTATTATGACCGCTTTTCCTCAGTGGTGACCATTCATGAAACATTTCTTTTACAAAAAGATCAGGGAAAGTAGGCTCAGTTATGATTATGTGGTTCATAGTAAATCAGAGAACTGGGACTATGCTCTCCATTTTCTAGTATGATTCATATTCTTTTCTCCCTTATTAGCTGTGTATGTCTTGTTCATGTCTTTGAGCTTGATTTCAAATATGTGTCTTATAAATTGATTTTGCTATTCTAAAAGAGAAAACAGAAGAATTTGTTTACTACCAGCCCTGTTTGACCAAGGACATTTGTGTCTCGATTATCAGTAGGTTTTAAGAAAAGATTTAATCAAATCATATGGCATCCCTTATTATCTGAAATTTATGTGAATATTCACATGATTCTGTATCACTAGTGTTGAAATGTTCCAATTGTTTCAAAACTTCAATGTTGTATACCAAATTTGGCACATTATCTCTATCTAATAGATCAGAATTAGAAAGAGAGCTTCAAAATTCTCCAGAATCAACTGATAATATTTACTTCCAGTTATGGTGCTTTTGCTAGGGTAATAGGAGTCTAAGTTACTCGCGAACCACAATTTCATTTTACCAATAATGTATGCAAAGGATAGTTGAAGAAATTTTTAACAAGGAATCAAGAAAATTTTGAGGGAGTATTGAGGTGAGAGAAAGATGTGCATAAATTTCTTCTCACATCTGTTATTTCCTTGCTCATTTTTCTGCCTCTTTCCTTCACATTGTCCTCTTGCACAAACAACTTTCTTTTTCATTTTTTTTCAAAACAAAAAATTATATCCTTAATGTCTATTGTCAATCTCATCTCTAAAGCCTCTACTTATATTAACTATAAAACAATTCCTTGCAGATTGGGTAATATATAGATATCCATCTGAATTTATGTACATAAATATTAGTGTTTGTGTGTCACTTTTGGATACCTTTCTCTCAAGAACGTTCCTTGTCTCCCCGTGAATTGGTACCTGCTTTTTTTTATCATGTCTCTGTTACTTATTTCTAACATACACATATCAGCCAGCCAATGTTCCATTCTATGTTCCAGGCTTGTGTCCCAATGAATACATTTTTCTAAATATTTTCTAATCATTGTGTAGGATTCCCTTGTACAGAGATACAATTTGCTTGGATCCAATCATGTATAGTGGGACATTGGATTTGTTTCCATTTCTTGGCTCTTTTAAAGCGTGCAACATAAACGTGGATGTGCAGGTTTTCTCGTCATATCCTGGATGCTGTTGCTCAGAATGGGACATATGCAATGCCTTGCGTGTTCTTTTCAAGTTACTCTATACTCTTTTCAAGAGTGGTTGTAGTAGTTTACATTCCCAACATCAGTTCAGTACATTCCTCTTTCAGGGAGTCAACTCCAGCACTTGTTGCTTGAGGTCAGAATATATCTCATTCTGACTTGGGGAAGATGTTATTTCAGTGTTGTTTTTATTTACATATCACTTACTTCCATTGATGGTTGTTATGTTTCTGTGTGTCATTACCATTTTTATTTCTTCTTCTGTGAAGTCTGTTTTCACATCCATGGCGAACTTCATGATTGAATTGTTGTATTTAGGAGGGATTAGTTTCTTGTGTCCCCTGTATGTGAGAAACATTAACCTTTTATAATATTTGTCTGTTACATTGCTGTTTGGCTGTCTGTCTGCTTTCATGACCATGTCCATAGTTGTGCAGAAATTTTTATTTTAATGTACTCCCATTTTCCAATCTTTCATCAATCTGTTGTGTGCGTCAGACTCTGTTCAGGAAGGTCCTCCCTAGGCCTGGAAGACCTGATGTCTCTGCTCCTCTGTTCTATTATAGTTATGAGGATTCACATTTGATGTTGAAATCTTAATCCATTTTGAGTTGACATCGGTGCTGCTATTATGCTAGGATCAGCTTTGATTTTTTTTTTCCTGTGGTGATCCTTTTTTCCCATTTCCAATAATTGAAGATGCTAATTTTTCTATTGTATGTCTCTCATTCCTTGGTCAAATATCAGCTGACTGCAAGTCTCTGGTATCTTTGAAGGTGTTCTGCCGTATTGTATTCATCAGGCATCATCTTTTTGGCAAGAGAAGGTTGTATTTTTTTAATAATGCTTTTGTAATAGAGCTTGAAATCAGGCATTTTGATACCGCTGATGTGGTTCTTTTTTTTTTTTTTCAAATTTTTATTATGAAATTGATATACAGGGAGGTTACAGTTTCATCCGTTAGGCATTGTATACATTTCTTGTACTGTTTGTTACCCTATCCCTCATACCTTCCTCCCTCATCCCCCTTCCAATTCCCCCACTGTGATGTTCAGTGCATTTTAACCAAACAGTTTTGCAAGTATTGCTTTTTTAGTTGTTTCTCTTTTTTTACCCTGTGTATCTCAATTTTGGTATTCCCTTTCAATTTCCTAATTCTAATACCAGTATACACGGTTTCCAAAATACTCAGATAAGATTACATAGTGTAGAAGTACATCCATTTTCCACATGAATGTAACAGACTTATTCAAAGGTATTCAACATACAGCTATCAAAAACAGATTCTTCTAAGCATCAAGTGTAGCATACTCCAAAATATATACTTACATTGTCCATGGACAGAGTTTCAGAAAATACAAGAGTATCGAAATTATTCCACGTCTTCAATCTTATCAAATCAGAATCATGAAGGATTTCCAATTCACTTCTGAGAAGATGCTGGAGTAGCAGCAGAGCCCTAGGTAAACACATTTTGACATTACTGTTTTGCCACACCAGAGAATATCTTATTCCTAGAAAGACAGCCCAAGTAAGTTATAACTGTACAGCGATATTGGCCAGGAAGAAAAAATATACTTTGCTGGCCTGAAAACACAGCTTTTTGTTCCAGTTGGTGGTGCACCAACAAGCCAGTGCTGGCGCCCACACAGTTCCCCATACTCCATGCACCTAAAGCACACAACAGCAACAGGGACAAAATCCTCCAGACAACAGCAGACAGACCTGGATTGCAGACTGAGCACCCAAAGGCTGAAATAGCAGAGAAAGTGTGAGTACCTCTATAAAGACATCCTCACTCGCGCCCGTGAAGGAGTATCTGGAGCTTAGCCCTTCCACCATTGCTAGAGCAAAGTGCCATCTTTGTCACTGGCATAGGTTCAGACCAGACTGGAACAGAAGTAGGCCTTCAGAGAGCAAGGATGAATGGGCCATCTTTGAAAAATGCACGAGGGACCAATCAGGAAGAGCTAGCTCTGGCCTGGAGAAGGACCCCTGCCCAGGTAGGAGGGTCATCCTAGGCCATGACTCAGCGAGAGGTGACTTGACTGTTGAAATTTCTAAATTGAAATTGAAAGCAATGGCTCCACAGCAGAGTAGTGGAGCCAGGGTTCCCAAAACTGTGCATGTGCCCCATCCACAGAGGATACCGAAGTCCCACTAGCAAGCTGTGTGAACCAGAGCGACCCAGGATCTCACCAACAAGGGATGAAGTTCAAAGTAGATCCACCCCCAGAAACTGAAAGCAAGTCAAACATGGCAAGCAGCAAAATATACTGCTGACCATCGCAAGGAAACCAGAGACTAAAAAGCCCATCCAAACAAGGAAGACTGCATTTTCTTTTCCAAGTTTTTTATGCTTTTATTGTGTTTTTTCCATTTCTGAAATGTCATTTGGTTTTTATATTCCTTTTTTACCTATTTGTTTTTAGCAAAAAATTGTTTTGCTTGTTCGATTTTCTGTTTTTTTTTTCCCTTTTTAAAAATAAATTTTCTCTGTTTTGTGCATTTGACTTCCACTATTTTTTCTTTATTTTCCTCTTCACATTCTCTTTAAAAACACTTTCCTAGGAATAACACCTCCACTCTTCTCTGTTAAATGAATTGTCTATCTTTTTAAACTACTTCTTTCTACCAATTCTACTATTCTCCACATTTCCATGTCACTGTAATTAAACCAAACTCATGAACCTCCCCCATAATATTTTACTCTATTCTCTTCACTGCCCCTAACTGACCCTCCTTACTTACAGGAACTCCAGATTCCATTGATCTCAGGTTATTGGGTAGAGGGAATCCCTGCTTAAACCGAGTGAATCAAATGGGTTCAAAACAAAGCCTGCCAGTCCAAAAAGATTTTAATACAGTAACAAAAGTTACTCATATGATTGTAACAGTCAATACATAACTACCAAGTACAGGGTGCAGGATTTGTTGTTATATCAAAATTGTATTCTTCAGGAACACCAATCTCATATTATATACAGGTATACAGATACCTTGTATACCTGTGCCTTGTGTACAACAGTGCCTTGTAAGGTAGGCATGAGGTCTTCAGCAGTGCTCACACATCTATCCAGCAAAAGTAAACATCTCGTAAAAGTGAAAGGCAGGAATCAAATTTGTCAATCCAAAGGCCTCTATAAACAAGCTGGCATTGCAATCCTAGTATCAGATAAAAGTGACTTCAAATTAAAAACATTAAAAAAGAAAGAAAGAAGGTTACTACATTCTAATAAAGGGATCTCTGCTACAGGAGGATATAACCATCCTATATATCTACACAACAAATACAGGACGACCCAACTTCATCAAACGAACACTAATGCCTCTAAAATCATTCACAGACCCAAACACATTGATAACTGGGAATTTAACATTCCACTATCACCTTTGGACAGATCAACACACCAAAAAGTGAACAAAGAAACCACAGAACTAAAAACCTGCGTAGATCAACTAGACTTAACCGACATCTACAGAATATTCCAACCAGCAACAACATAGCACACATAGCAGATAGCACATAGCACATAGCAGTTAGCACATAGCAGATAGCAGATTTTGATTCGTTCAAACAAATTTCATATCGACTACAAAGTGTAAGGTAAATATTGTTGGGAAACTCTGGTGGCTACTTGTAAAAAATATTTTAATGTTGAAAGAAAAAGGGTTTGTAAGTGTGTACAGATTTATCTGTCAGTTTCTTTGTATCTACCTATCTATATGTTATCTACACCACGACATAATTACTTGGCAGAATATTGAGGTAATTGATAAACAATTCAGGATTGTCTGGCATAATCCTATTTCCTACAGCTATTCCAAATGACAGAAAATGCTCTTGAGTGACATCACATGAATTTCATAGCATTCTTGTGGAGAGTTCCACTTCCTTCAATTTAATATCTGGTACATGGCAAGAAAGAATAGAGTAATTTTCCAGACCTTGGATGTGTAACGGAGTATTGGGACAGAGTTGAGGACAGTAGTTCAACGTGTACAAGAGTCAGTTGTTTGAAAGTCCCCTTTACCAAATGTTTCTCTGTAGAAACAAAAGTAAAAGTATTGTGTCCATTAAATGAAAGTGGCTCTTTTCTCAGTGGATTTTTGCTTTCAGCTTTTCTAGAAGCAGGAATATCTGAACATTGAGGATAATTCAGTTTGTTGATGCCAAAACACTCCATAGCAGGAAGAACAGTGCTGGAGGTATGTTAATATCTACTTTCAAACATTTGGAAGCTTCAGGTTGAAAATCTTTTTGGGCCTGGTACAACAAAAGGCCAAAAATCAAGAAAATGTGATTGAAGACAGAGAAGTCAACATATACACCTATGACACCTTGGTTTTTTATAATTAAGACAAAAGAATTGGATAGAAAAGCACAGCCTTTTCAAGAAATGGTAAGGCAGAATACTTTAAACTCTTCCACAAACCAAAAGTACATCAATGTGTGTTTCCTCACACCACCAAAAATTCTAATTGGATCAGGGACTCGAGGTAAAATGGATACAATAAATATGCAAGAAGAACGAGGACAAACACTAGGGCTTCTGAGCGCAGATTAACAGATTTCTATAAAATCTAACAACCACATTAAATCACAGTATTGTACAAAAAGACGTCCATGGAATTGCTAAGCTCCATATGTCAAATTATGAAGAGAGAGAAGAGCACAGAATATGAGAGAAGATATGAAGTAGCTACTAAATAAATAGGGCTCTCAAATACAAAATATAATTGAAACTCAAATAAATAAAATTCTTTAGACACTCTGCAAAGCAGTATACCACATCTGCAATAAAATATACACATAGATTATGATCGAGCAATCTCAATGGTGGGCATTCCCTGTAAAGATCATAAAGAATTCCATGCTAAAACTTCCACCATGATCATGATCATTGCAGCATTCTCTCAAATAGCCAACATATGTAACAACTCTTCTGGCCATCAGTTGATGAATGGAACAACAGAAAGTGGTTTTATATTCATAGTGTAATTCTAGGCTTCCTTCAGAAAGAATGACATCCTCTCATTTGTAAGGAAATAGAAAGCCTTAGGAAAACATTATGTCCTATGAAGGGAACCAGCGGCAAACAGAGCCAATGGATTCACTGAGTGATAAAAATGGCATACATGCCTAGGATTTTCCATGCAGAGTATGACAGTTTCTCAATACTTTGGAGAAATAATCACAAACAATCATGGTACTAGTAATGATCTCAAATATATGGAATCCGGAGGTTTCTTTATTTTTACTTTGAAATCCTTATTTGAAATTATTTCTTTTGATTTAATTTTCTGTGTTGGTAAACCAGGTGTCCCTGTATTAGACCATGGAGCTCTTACTATTGTCTCTTTCTTTATCGTAGTAAGGAAATGACATCTTCACACTGTGAGAAGTACAAAGGGTAAAGGAATGCAACAAAGGAATAGAAATTGTTGTAATTAACCATTCAAAGTTGGTGAACAGTTGATTGGAAAGTGAAGCAAGAGAAAAATGAGGGAGGAATTACTACGTTTGACAAATTTTATATACCCTATCTTATCAATGCATTTCTATGTTGATCACCATGAGACATAACTTCAAAAGACTAGGCACACACACACAGTCACACACTCAAACACAAACACAAACTCACACACAATCAATATTTTTCTTCTTTCTGATTATCTACCAACACTTGTAATATTTCCAGCAATGCACAAATTTTAATACATTTTGAATGTTATTTTTTTGGATACATAGAAAAATCTAGTTTCCCACCGCAAAATGCATTTACACTTAATTTTTTTACATTTTCTTTCTTATTTTCAGGATGATGTACAGTGGGGTTACAGAAACATGCTTCATATAGTGATTACATATGCATTTCTTCTCATACCTGCTATCCCTTCCTGATTTTTCTCCCTTCATCCCTCTGCTTCACCCCTCAAACCACTCCCTCAATTTCTTAATTATTTACACATTAACTCTATGTGTTAGTAATTCTTAATAATATTATAAAGTAAAATAAACAGACGTCTGATCCTTCATGCTCAGTGTCACATTCAATTCTCAAAATTCTTATGTCCTCTATGCTTAGTAATTGTAAAGCAATTCATCCCAAAATGGTGATATATGCATATACCTCTCTTTCTTTATGCTTCCTGTAATCTGTTCCTCTTTTCCTGTGATATATCTCTTCCTAAGTCCCTTGATTAGCTCAGTTTGTTCTCTCACTACCCAATTCACTTGGTGAGCCCTTTCTGCTCTATTCCCCACCACATTTCCCATTCATTCGGTCTTGCAAAACGTCCTATTTAAAGAAGTCAAAGAATCCTTGCATATTGTCACGCACTGAAATTATTTCGATATTGAGGATCTTTCGTAGTAAGAAAAGCTCACAGAGTTGAATTTTTTCTTTTTACAAAAACTCCCAGAAGTGTTTGGCTCACCAAATTGATGTTCACATAATGTCACATAAATTGACGTTTTCTTTTAAAGAGGTAAATTTGGTGATACTTTCTTACATGCAAGAATACATAATGAAATGAAACATATCAGACTCATGTAAAAGAAACTGAAGAACAATCATAGGAGGACTTTACATGTTAACGTACTTAGATTTCCATTTAATGATCATAATTGCATTTCTCCTACCTATGTGTGCTTTCTCAAATATTAAGTGATGTACTTCTGTAAGGAAAGAAACACCTCCACTTATGTCAGAATTCATTGTGAATATACACTGTAACCAAATTGGAGGTTTCAATGATTAGGGGAGGGCTGGGAATATGGCCTAGTTGCAAGAGTGCTTGTCTCAATTATTAGGGGATATCAAAAGACATTCATATGATTAGACTTTTTTTATTATTTTTACTCATAGATAAGACGAGGAGAAATACTTGTTGAACACACGGTGGGGCAACTGATTAGTTCTGCAAAGGCATAAATAAAAACACATTTTTTTGTTTCGATGCATAGAGGGCTAACAAATATGTTTGTATTGTGTCTACAAACATTAGACACATCCTTGGTTTTTCTAGAGGTACTTCAATTGAACAAATGCCTATTTTCATGAATGAATTCCCTGCTTTCTTAACTTCCATATACACTGAAACCCATTAATTGGACAGCATCTGGAAAACTATACTTGGACACTTGTGTGTCTTGACCCACTTGGAGGGAGTTATACAGGTGAATCAATGAATACTCATGATTTTAAGGACCCAGGCACATTTCTAGAAGCCATTCCCTAGGTTATATATATAGAGACACAAAACATGTAATGTCACCTAGTCTCAGGCCAAAAATAGTAAATAATTATGAGTACAAAAGAAATCATAATCCTAAGATTTCAAATCAAATTGATAATATTTGCCCTACATTTCTCTACCTAAACTTTGATCCAAACCCCAAATGTAAAAAGAAAGCATCATTATAGCGAAAGTGTCTTACGAAGGATAGAACAAAACTATAAGTACATGTCTAAAGTTTCACAGGTACTCTCATCAATCTGCAGGTTGACAAGGATATTTTTATTGTTCTCCCCCAGAATAACTTGCTGGAACAAGCAAGTGACAGCAGGGAAGAACATACGTACATTTACATTTACCCTGGACTCACAAGAACAAGTCAACCAAGAGTTTAAATTAGAATCTATCATTGCCTAATCACTCTGCATTCTTGAGCTTTCATCCTGTTTGTTATTCAAATAGAAATCACAAGGAATCACAGATTAAAGAAGAGAAAATAGCGTCACGAGTTTTGCACTATAACAAAGAATCCATATATTATTTTTATTGTAACAGCAGCAGTGGGCATTGACATAAAAATATGAAGGAAAAGTGAATTGATTTACTGTGAGCAAACAGAAGTATAATATTGATTTAGCTTAAGAATTAGTGCAACAAATGTATCAGGCAATGTAGCAAAAAATGTACTTCATCTAAAGATATGAGGTAATGATTCATAGTAATTGGACATAAAAGCTTTCTTCGTTTGCTAGTCATATATTTATTTATATAAATTAGACGTCTGTGTTAAACGCTTAAAGTGGGTTTGCATGTGCTATGTAACAATAGACACTGTATCACTTCTATATTGAGGCCCATCAATTTACAATTTACAGTGTTGGTCATGACATAAGGCTAAACAAAGGGTTGGAATACCTCTCTTTTATGAGCCCATAGGAAATACCAAGGACTGTAACAGGTATTCCATAATGACTCTGGGCTTTTTGAAACCAAATAAAGAAAACTGATGAATATCATTTTAAATATTTTATTCGTATGATTCTTTAAGTGTCTGGCTCTATTTTGCCTTCTAAGGGCTGTTGTACAACAGGCTACAAATAAAACTGGACTGTTTCAGATTGTATCATGACCCAATTTAAGAATACTATCAAAATTGGGAAAATTTTCAATGATGTAATTCAACCAACTTCAAGGACAATTCTAAGAGCTATCATGGGTCTCTCTGTCCTTAATCATAATCAATAAATGCATCTTCATTTGTAAGTGTGCAATGTCCAAGTACTTGAGCTATATAAGCGTTTAATCATATAATAGAAATATTTAAGACAGTGTAGAGAAATTGATTATAATTTCATAATATATATGCATGTTAACTGCTGTTTGAATAGTTCGTCTACAGGCCATGGTTTGCAGTTTGTAATGAGTATATATGGATTGAAAAATATTTAAAAGGCAAAACGCATTAATATTCTTATGTGCAGATGATACTGAGAATGTTTTTGTTCTAAGTGGATAAACAATGACTTCATTTCTGACTGGATTCAATAGAAGACCATGTTTTCTAGAGTCCTAACAAGGTGCCCTGAGCCATACCTAGGTGTTCATGACTCCTACTAAATTATCAAAATCATGAATGCTCCCCTAATTAATGAAGATATTTCACTATTGATGTTGCCATGGATGGAAGTGATATAAGTTGAAACAATAATTCCTCGTGTCAAACTAAAAATATGACCAACATTCAGAAATGAATTACACATAATAATTGAAATGTTCATCAAAATGGCTCAGTATAAACAGATTCGCACAGGAGATACCAAAGTAGCCAGGTAATGATTTCCAAAATATTTGGAGTCAAAATTGAAAGAAATATTTTGTGCTCAATTTTCACCTGTTAAACATTCAGGTTCTTTCCTACTACAATAATTACCATGGAAACACTCAGGTATATTCATTCTGGATTTCAAAATTTGAATTACCATGGAGTCACATAAAAGGATATTCCCAAAGATATTAAGTGGAAAATAATTTTATAACAGCAAACTACTTTTGGAGGATATCTCACTTTCAAATTCAGACATAGCATAGAAGACATGTAAGATAGCATAGAAGACATGTAAGATTGAGCAAGTCCACTGCTGCTCATAATTGGTTTATGGAGTATGAGATTGTATAGCTTTTCAGGAGCAAAATTATGTTCGGTGCAGTTTTGTAACCACAAACCAAAAGGACTAGGAGAGTTGTGTATCTTATAGGTGTGAGATCTCACAGACCAAAAGGACAGTCTAACCAGCCGAGTTCTACTGGGATTATATAAACCTCCATGTTGAATTAAAAATATTGATATCTACGGGGTTAACATGGAGAATTGACGATACAGATAGCTTTAGAGAACTGAGAGTAAGAGATGTTAGAATCTTGTCCTTCTTCCGTAGGATAGACTGGAATGCCAGACCGATAACAGGGAGAGATTAAGTCAGGACTAGATATAGATACAGAGACGGGGGATTTGGTCCACAAATCTGGATGCAATAAGGGAGGTTTAAAGATACTGGTCCAATACAATACCTCTGAATTAGCCCCTGCCATAGAGTTACAAGACACAGGTTAACAGAGCACAATAGGCAGGAGTAGATGTTCCAGAGTCAGCACTTTTTCAGTAGATAGCACTACCTGTTGGGCTTTGTGAGACAGCGCTTTTACCTGTCCCCATAAGGGCAAAGGGGCTGTTCTTCCTCTGTGAGGATTTTTATGGAGAGTGTGGTCATCCATGGCTTAGATTGGGATGGTCTCATAGCATAGATGAGGATGTCTTACTCTAATCTTTGTGTTCTGGGGGCACTCCTTGTTGGACTCAGCAGAGTGGATGCCAGAAATTTTGGACATCTTCTGTAGCAACATAAGCATTCCATAGCCTCTGGATTAACACCAGCCAAGGGGCCCAATCTAACCCAACCCCCAATCTAATCCAAACTGTATGTGGCTTGATTAACATACACGGAGCTAGGAAGGGTTGCTTGGCTATGGCCAAAACATCTCCTTGAGGGAAACTTAAAAACTTAAGAACAAATAGTGCGTCTGCAATAACAGCTCAGGCTATTTTATAAAGGCTATTCATAGATGTGGAATACTCCTCAGTACGATACATATTCAACTTCTTTTACTTTTTAATTTGTCTTTTCAAAGTACAGTGAGCTCATTCTACTCTACCTTGACCTTGAGGTTTATATTCATCTCATGTAACATGGAAGATATTACGAAATTCTAAATATATTTGCACTTATTTACTGGATTCAGCTGGTCCATTTTTAGTTTTTATTTGAGAAGAAATCTACATGACTGCACATGTTTCAAGTAAATGTTGAATGACCTGAGTCCATTTTTCACCAGGTAGAGCTGTGCCGCTCCCAAAAAAGGAATGTGTCAATAGTTACAAGCACATCTTGTAGGCAGACATATTCAGGAATGTGTGTTACATCCATTTGCCAATTATTGTTTGGAGCCAGGCCTTGAAGATTAGCACCAAGGGGAAGGGTTTGTAAATGCAAAGGTCAACAAGTAGGACAGTTAGCAATAATTTGCTTAGGTTGTTTAAAAGGAATTTTATTTTATTTTATTTTATTTATTCCCGTCCTTGGTCTTGGACTCAGGGCCTGAGGACACTCCCTGGTTCTTTTTTGTTCAAGGCTAGCTAGCACGCTGCCACTTGAACCACAGTGCCACATCTGGCCATGTTCTATGTATGTGGCGTTAGGGAATCACACCCATGGCTTCATGTATATGAGGCAAGCATACTTGCCACTAGGACATAATCCCAACCCTAAAAGGAATTTTATACGTGACAGGTAAATGACCTGCATTAGAGTGCCAAGATGCATGGTATTCTTTTGCCAAAATAAAAAAGACTAAATCATCTACATTTAAGTTACCACATGCCATAGGACCTATCAAATTAGAGTGAGCAAGAATGTGAATGACATACAGTAAGTGCTGTCTTTGGCATTACTGGCTTTGAATTGTTTAAATAGTGAATCTATTGGGGGGTTTATGTGATAAATAACAGCAGAATATATATTGCATAGAACATGTGCTGCACAGGTCGACTGAGTGATTAAATTGAAAGTTATTAAGAAATTCTGTAAAGCATATATAACAGCCTGTGATTCATTTTGCGTGCCTATTGCCAGGGAGTGAGGAAAACTTGATATTTACCTTCTGTCCAAAAAGCACATTTGTTATTTTTGGTACTATCTTCAAAAATATTAGGCGAATTTAGAATGGACTTAGAAAGTCAAATATTATCAGTACTATAAATTTGTTATTGAAATAATTTCCTTAAAGGACTAGAAGGTAATTGGTATAAAACATCTCCATTAAAGCCATTCAGTGATAAAGACAGGAGATCAGAGGTTTGTAATTCAAATTTGAATTGTTATTTAGGTGTGGGGATGATAATCAAGTAGTTGTCCTCCCCATTGATTTGTAGGCACATTTTTCAGCCTTGCATGATAATAAAGCTGATCACCTCCAGACGTGTGGTTTACATTTCAGACAATGTGTGCCTGGTTCCTATCAAAGTCCTGTTGAACTGTGCTATTCCCCCTGTGGGGTATACTTTGTTAGTAGATTTAATAGCCCACTAGGGACAGAAAAATCTACCCGGGATAAGAAATTTTGAGTCAGGGGTTTTTCTACTAAAATTAATTCCTGACTTTCCTCACTAGTTAATACACAAGGGCTATTTAATGTTAAATCCTCTTGAAGAATGGAGAATAAATTATGCAAAGCATATGTGGGAATGCCTAAGGAAGGATGAAGCCAATTAATGTCCTCTAGTAACCTTTGAAAATCAAGAGTATTTAATTTTTCAGTACGAATTTTTATAAATTGGAGAATAATTGCTTGTTTCTGTTAACTAAATATCCTAGATACTTTAATGGCTCCTCTGTCCAGATTTTATCAGGGGCAACTAATAAACCATTTTCTTGCAAGTGGAAGGGCAAAATTTGTAATAAGTCTGATAGAATATCTTTATTAGGTGCAGCAAATAATTAGTCATCCATATAATGAATACATGAAACCTGAGCAAATCTTTTCCTAATAGGTTCTAGTGCTCTGGCTACAAAAGTTTGACACATAGTAGGTGAGTTCATCATGCCTGGTGGCAATAATTTCCATTTAAACCTTCCATGGGGTGCTTGGAGATTATTCCGGCTTAAAGTAAAAGCAAAGCATGATAGGTCCTCATGAAATAAGAAAATAGTAAAGAAACAATCTTGCAAATCTTAGTATAATATGCCAATTTAAAGGAATCATACATGATTGTAGCAGGCCATGTTGTAAAATATAGGCCTCAAAGCTGCATTTAGAGCTCGACAATCAGTGAGCAATCTCCATTTGTGAGATTTCTTTTTAATAACAGAAATAGGAGAGTTCCAGGTAGAGATAGAAACCTCAATATGATTTGAAGCTAACTTATCTCCAACAACTTGCATTGTGGCCGCCAACTTTTCTTTAGATAAGGGCCTTTGCTCACGACAAACTGGATAATCTGTACTGCCAAGTAAGTAATCTTACTGAGAAAGACATGCATCTGAACTTCAAGGGAAAACTAAATGAGCTCCCCACTGTTCAAAGACGTCTAGTACAATTACGTTAATAGGTACTTACAAAAATTATGGATCAAAAATGGAATGTTGGCCTTCACCATCAGTAATATTCTGATATTCAAGATTTTGCTTAATAACTGGATCAAGTGTACTACTGACACCTTTTATTCTGCATTTGATAGTTTGAGTCACCCTGCCCCGATGCCCCATTCAATCTGGCTGATTATTGTGATGTCTTAGCCAGTAGCTAGCAATGCCTCTTTCCTATATAAAATTTACAACAAGGTGGTTTGTATGCTTCCTTGAAAATCCAGAAAACACATTGATATTTCATACTGTCAAAACCTCCTTGATAAGGGTTTGCAGAGTTGATATAAATATGTAAGCAAAGAAAATCACTTGTGCAATACGATCACCAGAATTAATTTCATAAGGTACAGGGGAGGTCTTAAGTATTTGAATTTGTCCTATGTAGTCAGAGTCAGTTACTCCTGGTACAACTAACACCCCTTTAGCAATTAAACTGGAATGCTCCAAAAGAAGGCCCCAAGTCCCCCATGGCAAGGGACCGTATATACAATTTCTAATTATGGAAATTAGCAGGGAAAGTTAAGGTTGGGCTTGAGAAAAGGTCCACTGTGGCACTCCAAATCTGGGCTGGTTGTAAGGAAACGATGGTGGGGAAGGCTCGTTCATAGGAATGGGACCATGAGGTTGCCCTTTGCCCCCTTTCCTGAACACCTTGTACTTTGTCCCTGTGCTGCTCCCGATGAAAGAGGAAGCATATGTCCACCAATGTCAGTTTTAGATCAAAATTCTTGGGCCCAATGCACCACACATTTGCAGAGAGGGAATTTCCTAGGCGAGTTTGTATTTGCCAGTTTCATTTTTACACAATTCATTTTAGTATGCCCTTGTCCCCACAGTCAAAACAGTTTAATTTCCCGGATTTGGGTACTTTCACACTAGAACCCAGAGACTGTCCCAATAGCTTCATCTTTTGAGTGTCCAAAAATACATTCCGACAAGCCTTGAAATATGCTAGTACCTCCCCAATCTCCTTAGCAGGTAGATAAGCAGACTGACAATCTTCATTAGTATTCTCAATTGCCAGTAATTTAATTAATTGATCGTGAACAGCAGCACCTTGTACTGTTCTATGGATGTTTTTCTGAAGGGGCAATATGAAGTCAAAGTAGGGTTCCTCGGCCCATTGAATAAAGCAGGCCTAAGAACCATCCTTTTTACTGTGGGACATACCCAACCCAATGCCTCTAGACATATCTCGTGCAGCCACTGGTCAATCTCCTTTGGAGTATTTACTTGATTCTGGGTCTTATAATCCCCAGTGCCTATTCATATATCATGCGGTATTTTGTGAAGGGCGGCATTTAGGTAGTGAGCATTTTAGCCTGCTCTGGCGGATGCAACATCATTCTACCACATTAACTATTATAGATATTCCTGAGGTTTTAATAATGCCCTGCACATAATCTTCCAATCCTCAGGAGCCAAATTTTAAAAAGCAGAAACACTTGTCAACATTAACTCTTTAACTTCAGCGCCTGTGGTGCATATAAGGTTACCCGCCTTCCACAGCTGAGTGATATAAACCATATTGATACTTTCATAATGAGGGGGCTGAGTTTCTCCATCGACTCAAGGGGGGTCGAATAATGGGGAACCGTCGATAGTGATGGAGAGCAACAAAGTCCTCAGAGTCAGAATCTGAAGAACAGAAAAGGAAAGGCAGGCGCTGCAGCAAAAATTTTTTCTTTATAAGACTCATCCCCGCTGAAGTCCGTGGCAGATATGGAGAGCCTCTTTAGCACACTGACTGCCCTGCTGAGCTATTTAGAGTGGCTTCATTTTCTGAAGAAACATAGGTAGTTTGGCTCTACCTTTTCTCTAGCAGAACTGGCAAGAGATTGCTCAGGTGTAGCCATCTCTTTAACTCCTGCCCACTTTGAGTTTTTGCCTCCTTGGACAAACTATAAACCTTCATAGCTTTCTCCACATCTACCTCCAGTTCAGCAGCTGATCTTACCACAGCATCGCAAGCATGATAATTAGAGCTGTACATATTAATGCACAATTAGACCAAAATGTATCTGGAACCTTTTCCCCACACTGATATGCCTTTTACACATTATTGTTTACTCCTTCCCAGAATTCTAAGTCTAAAGTATCTTCCTCCTGGAACCACGGATAATACTCCATTACCACCTGCATGCACTCATCTAATTGTGAACACAAGACCGTAGCTCTGTTAAGTTTCAGTACATGGTCAATAAGATTAGAAAAAAGAGTAGATTTAGCTTGTCCCATAAACCTGTAACATTTTATCTATCAGGAGCTCACCACTCAGTTCCCCTCTCTCCTTTCAATCAAAATATCTTTCACCTACACTCGAGAGAGAGCTCAAACGCAGTTCAGCAATCTCCTATGGATCAATTATCAGGTCCTTGGATCCGGAAGCCAGTTGTTGGACCGGTGTATTTCTAACCATAGTCAAGACACAGGGTATGCAAAGGAGAGTGGTCCAATGCACACTTTTATTTAGCAAGGCCAGGGTTTTATATTGGTTTAGAAATCAATTCACAATTGCAAGAGTAAAATTAATGCATAAGTATATTCATATAAACACCAAAGTTGTGGATGTCACTACTGTAACAGATGTTGCTACCTCACAGGTTGTTGCTACTACGAAGAGTGTTGATACTACAATTTGTCAGCTCTACAACAAAGGATCAAAGTATTCAACGTAGAACTTTATTAACTAGCTACTATTTCCTCAAGACTAATTATTATAAATTATTGACTTCCCACTTAATTGAGAAAAGCTTTCGCTGGAGCAGCTGGGCAAACAAGTCTCCCCAAGGAGGTTCTATATGTGTGGCGGAGGGTGGAGGAGAGTCTCATGACAAAGGGGCATCCTTTGGCCAACAAACACAGGAGACTCTTTAATAGAGAATTTTTCTCCAAAGGCATATTAGTTTGGTAATAAGCATCAGAATATCTGTGCTGAGGTGAAATACTCCACTCGTCAGAGAAATTATTATTGTACAGAAGTGCAGGTTTTCTAGTCATGTCCTGGATCCTGTTGCTCAGAATGAATCATGTTCTGTGCCATGGCTGTTCTTTTGAAGAATCTACATTCTGTTTTCGAGAGTGGTGGAAGTAGTTTACATTCCCCGCAACAGAGCAGTACATTTCCTCTTTTTGGGAATTCCCTCCAGCACTTGTTGTTGCCTGAGTTAAGATAATTACTCATTCTGACATTGGAAACATGTTATTTCAGGGTTGTTTTTATTTGCATATCAGATACTGCCAATGATGATGGTTATGTTTATATATTTCAATATCATTTTTATTTCCTCTTCAGTGTAATCTGTTTTTAGATCCATGGCGAAATTTTTGATTGGTGTGTAGGTTTTGGAGGGAATCGTTTCTTGAATCCCTTTGTATGAGTATATTAGCAAGTTATAATATTTGACTGTTGCAAATTACCGTCTGCTATTTGGTAAAACGGTTTGTTAGGTCTTGGAATTTGGAGGAGATTTATTTGGGTCCTTCAGGTATAAAAACATAATATCAGCAAATCAGGAAAGTTTCACATCTTCTCTCCCTATTTGGATCCTCCCTATTTGGAGCTTTCTTGCTATGGCTAAGGATTCCAGAAATATATTAAATAGGAGAAGAGAGAGGTATTATCCTTGTCTTGTTCCTGGTTTTCAAGAAAATGGTTTTATCTCTTCCCATTTGGTATGACATTAGCAGTTGTTCTCATATATATGGTTTCATTGTTTTAAAAAGGGTCTTTCTAATCCTATTTTCTTCAGGGCTTTGAAAATCTATTGCTGTGTTATAACATTGAAGGTTTGGAGCAGCCACTTCAAGAATGATGTGATTCTTCATCTTACCTATGTCAATTTGATGAATTGCATTAAAAGTTATGAATCTGCTATAGCAGGCTTCCAGTGTGGAATGAAGGCTAGTTGCCCATGATGCATGACTTATAAAATCTGTTTTTTGGATTGTGCTAGGTAATATTATGTAGAGGAGTTGTGCATCTTTGTTCCTAAGTGAGATTTTTTTTGTAACATCTTTTTGGGCGATCTTTTCCTGGTTTTGTGATTGTATTTGATTCAAGGAACAGGTTTGGGGTTTCTCGCTCTGCATCAACTTCACGGAAGAACTAGGAGAATATTGGTGTTTTCCCCTTTCTTAGAAAGTGTTATAGAATTCTGTGGTGATTGCCTTTTTTATATTGGAAGATATTTCATTGCTTCCTGTATCTCGTCATAATTCATGCGGTAATTTAATTGATTTATATGTTCTTGCCTCAGGTTGGACAGTTTATATTTCTGTAAAAATCTACCTCTTTCCCTAAAGTATTCATTCTTTAGTGAGTATAGTTTCTGGAAATACTTGTTTCTGATTGTTTGGATGTCCTGGATTATTCTGGCAATATCTTGTGGAATCCTTATCTTACCCATTTGGGATTCTCCTTGTCTTCCTTTTGTTATTCTTAAAAGTGCCGTGTCAAGATCTATTATATAGACATCATAACAAAAACAGGTGGTACTGGTATAAAGAAAAACCTGAAGAAAAATGAAATGGAATACGAAACCCAGAAATAAAGCTGTATTTTTTAAATCATTTTTTCTTATTTATTGTCAAAATGATGTCCAGATAGGTTACAGTTACGTATCTTAGGCATTGGATACATTTATTCTCTTGTTTTTTTACTAGTCCCACATTTCCCCTCCGCACGCCCCATTTCCTTCATTCCCCATGAGTGCTTGAGGTGGTTTACACAAAACAGTTTTGTAAGTATTGCTTTTGAAGTCATTTGTCTTGTTATCCTGTGTCTCTTGATTTTGTATATCCTTTCACTTTCCTAGTTCAAATATCAGTATTCATGATTTCCAATGTACTCAGATAAGATATAGTGATAGTGTAGGTATGAAGACAAGAAGGGGATACAAGAGGAACATCAACATCAGAGGCTACGGTTACACATGTCATGTAGAAAGTACTACAACTGTGATATAACACTGGTTTCCATAATATGGCATTTATTTCACTCAGCGTCATCTTCTGTGTTCAACAACTCAACCCAGTAAGAAAGTACTGTATCAAGAAGACTAACATTGGGCTGGGGATATAGCCTAGTGGCAAGAGTGCCTGCCTCGGATACACGAGGCCCTAGGTTCGATTCCCCAGCACCACATACACAGAAAACGGCCAGAAGCGGCGCTGTGGCTCAAGTGGCACAGTGCTAGCCTTGAGTGGAAAGAAGCCAGGGACCGTGCTCAGGCCCTGAGTCCTAGACCCAGGACTGGCCAAAAAAACCACAAAAAAAACTAACATTAATAAATTAGAGGCGATATGGCCAAAAGGGAACAATACTTCATTGTTAGTGGGATTGTAAACTGGTCCAACTACTCTGGCAAGCACTATGGAGCTTCCTCAGAAGGCTTAACATAGAGCTCCCCTAATACCCAACAGCCCCACTTTTGGGCATCTACCCAAAAGACCAAAAAAAGAGAAGACACTGAAGCCACCAGCACAACAATGTTCATCGCAGCACAATTTGTCATAGCTAAAATATGGGACCAACACAGATCCCCCTCAGGATATTGTGGTTCATATATACGATGGAATTTTATGCCTCAATCAGAAAGAATGACATCGCCCCATTCATAAGGAAATGGAAGCACTTGGAAAAAATTATACTAAGTGAAGTGAGCCACACCCAAAGAATCATGGACACTGTGGTCTCCCTCACAGGGAATAATTATCGCACGTTTAGGCTATTCACAGAGCAGGAGAGCTAAATCTGCATTCTTATAGTCAGTTGATATTCAACAAAGGAGCTACAGATACATAATGGTAATCTCTCATTCCCCAGGATTACCTTCGGACCCTTCTTCCTCCATACTTCCACCATAAACTCTGTCCCACATACTGTCGATACAAACCACAATCCATCTGTCCCTGCCTCCTTCCTGCCTGCATTCCATCCCTCTTTGCTCCCTTCCCACCTGTCTTCCTTCCTGTCTTCTTGTCTTCCTCCACTTCATTACCCTGTCCCTCTTCTTTATAACATTCATTCCTTCCCTCTCTTTCTTACCTTCCATAACATTCCTTCTTATTTTTAACTTACCAAGCTCTTGATTTATGGTACATTAGATTTTATCTTCCCCCCCCCCCCTTTTTTCTATCATCATTATGAGCACTGTGGCTAATTGCTAGTACTATTCTTTGTGGAGCACACATTTGCCATGTGGCAAAAGGACATACTCATGTCTAAGATATGCTTAGTTTACTGTGCACTTCCTGTTTAATATAGGTTACCCACCACAACCAGGATGTGGACAACTTGATCATCATTGTGCTAGACATGTATGTGTGTAGAGGACAGCTATATGAATACTGGAGCTACATGTAACCAAGGAACCTAGAAGGGACTGGATAGAAATAGGAAAATTGGCAATCATTCACCCATGTCTTGCCTAAGTTTCATATCCTTTGGAATACCCCAAGGTCACTGTAAGATTGAAGCACATGTTTCTTTGTTGATCTCTTTCACTAAGGTATGAGTACTGGAGGAATTAGCTCATTTGTTGCCCCAGCTAGTCAGTAATTTTCATTTGAATATAACTTGTTCTATGTGCCATAGACCTATATTTGAACCAGTGGTCAATGGGAAATATTGCTAACCTCTTAGATAAATGGATCGAAGTGACTTGAGAAGATTGGGTTTTTACAGCCCAAGAGGTAGTCTCAACATATTGATGTCTCAAAATATGAGAAGGAGTTATTCCCGGGCCATTCCCATTTTATGTTTTGAACCCAAAAATTGTCAGAAGATCAAAAACTCCTTTATCCCCTAGGGTTTGTAGTAACTGAGGCACTGACAACTTAAAGGAACAAGAATGAGCTGCCGGGATAGTGGTAACACTAGCAAGCACTGAAGCCATGATTTTTATTTCTCCATTAGAGTCCTGATCGATCACTCCTGGAATAATAGGTAAGCCCCTCAGTGCAGAGCTGCTGCGGCCTAACAATAAGCCAACAGATTCCCTTGGAAATGGGCCAATGACTCCTGTAGGGAGGGTCTGAAATCCCATTTCAGAAGTCAGAACTGTGCAGGTAGAGGAACAGAGATCCAGTCCTGCACTTCCTGTTGTTGCTCAGAGGAGCCTTGAAATTGATTGTTCCTGCAGGTTGTTGGGGGATATGCTTGAGTTAGGGGAAAGAAGGAGCGGCTCCAAAATTTTTCTGTGGGGCCAGGGGCTGGCTCCTCTGCCAGCTTACTGAAATCTGGCGGCCAGAGTCATTCAAATTAGATCTGAAATTTGTAACACAATGCTTCCCGTTTTTACAGTGGGGAGAAATTTCAGTAATAAATCTCCTTTTCTGATTAGGTCAGTGAGCCATTACGTGGCCCATTTTTTGGCAAGAAAAACAAATGCCGGGCATCTGAGCAGTACATACATATCGCCATCGCCTTCTCCCCATCCAGGGCATGGGTAAGAACTCTGTTACAGTCTGCGCTTGGAGCATGAGGCCCTGCAGCTATGATGGCCCAATGTCTGCACAAAGCTGAATAGAGTCATTTATTCCTCCTTTTTTCTTAGAAGGCCTGATGGCTGCTTGGCAATTTGGGCATAAAGTTTTAGTAGCCAAGGTTTCAAGAATGTCTTGAGTGTGCTGGGAATATGGCCTAGTGGCAAGAGTGCTTGCGTCATGTACATGAAGCCCTGGGTTTGATTACCCCTCACCAGAGTTATAGAAAATGACCAGAAGTGGCGCTGTGACTCAAGGAGCAGAGTGCTAGCCTTGAGCAAAAAGAAGCCAGGGACAGTGCTCAGGCCTTGAGTTGAAGTCCCAGGACTGGCCAATGAATAAATAAATAAATAAGAAAGACTTGAGTAAGTGGTACTGTAGGGCCATATTGAAAACAAGCATTCTTTAGATCTCTTATTTGTTTAAATGGCAAAGGCTGATGAACTCTTTTGTTATCTTCATCTTGCCTGTCAGGGAATAAATGAAAACCAGAAATGTCCTCCCTTCTTGATAAGTCTTAGCCAAGGAAGTGTGCCGCGTTTACTGTAGGAGGACCAGGCACCTTAAACAGCACAGGCAGAAATGGTACTAGCTGTGAGACCCTATCAGGAGGAGGTTGTGGTGGGAAAGGATCAAAGTCCGCCAGGATTCTGGGCAGGTCCCACAAGTCTTTACCTTTACAGGAGTTTGCTGTTTTGGATAATGTTGTGACAGTAGGGCTATAATTGATTCCAAAAATTTCTCCACATGGGTCAATCTGTCTTTAGTAAGCTCATTGCATAATTTTTCCTCAGTGTCTGAGCCATCTGAGTCTTCCTTATTATCTACCCCAGTGGTTTGAGATCTTTTGAATTTTCTCAACTCTTGCCAAACAGATGCATAAGCTTGGGGGTTGCATGATGCTCATCAGGTCCCTGTTCAGTTTCTCTGATCAACTGATTGAATCTAATCCGTTCATGTCTACAATGGCATTATTTCTAAAGGATTCAGATTAGGACCATAAAGTATTTCATACCACATTACTTCCTCTTTTTTTCTTGTTTGTATAATTTTTTCCTTTATTTTCAGAGTGATGTACCAAAGGATTAGAGGCTCCATTTTTACAATATTTCGACAAAGGATTATGTTGCTGCTTACAACTTTAGAACATTCTAAAAATGATGACATCAAAGTTGCAAATTTGGAAAGACAGATAGTACCACAAAAGTATTGGCACATTTATGAATAACCGTTATGTTGAAGTAAAATGCAAATAACATAAACAGTTTCTGCTTAAGGCTAAAAAGAAAACGGGGAATGCAATTTTCTTATACATAAAGCATTCTACTAAAGGTGAGGCGCATCCCTTCCTCCAGGAGCAAAGAGCCCCTTGTAATGAGGTGTTCACTTTGCCGTGATTACTTTGATCTGGTGTCTCCTATGTATGGGAGCACAACTAGAAGGACTGGACAACCAAACTCATTTTGGATTTAGGGTATCATTTCATGTCCTCTAGCGCCAGTATATAGCGCCAGTATATGAGGATATACTTTCTCGGGTAGACATGAATAAATTTCTCACATATAAATCATGTTCCCACGAAATCAATGGTAAAATATTTTTAATAGATTGCTAGGAAGATCTTATTTCCAATAGTGTATCCTATTTAACTCAGAATCAGGAATTCCTTGACAAATTTCAAGTCTTTAATACACACTGACTTGAGAAAGATGGTTCCCTTTCAGTGACTCACATAACTGCCACATTTACATATGGGTTTCTAAGAAAGCACCAATTCAAAAGAATTATGCAACAAACCAATGTAAATATTCCCCATCCTTTTTAACTGTTGAAAAGGGCCTAGATTTATCTCAAATATATTATGAGCCAAAATCATACTCGAAAGCAAAAAACAAAATTTATTCATCGAAATGACTTAGAGAATTCCATTTGTATTGTGCATATCATTATAAATTGTGAAAATGTTTCAGGTGCTGTTAAAAAATTTTCAAGGGACAGGAAATTGCTCTGTATTAAAAAATAGGACATGGACAATAATGAATTACCTGTCTTGTTGATTAAAATGACATCCACTGAGACTGAATTAGCAAACCTAAGATACACTATGAAAGAAGGTATTCTAGTGGTAAAACTCATGAATTTTCATCCAGCTGTATTTTACCAATTTAATCGCAGGCAAATAATCAGGCAACAATTGTATTTGAAAGGAATAAGGAGAAATCTCAAAATTGTAACAGTAGGACTGAAGTCAACAAAGTATATTAATCTTTATCATTAATTTCTTTGTCATAGACCAACATTCAAGAGACTTCATTCATGACAAGTGTTCAACATACTTGTGAAAATGTTTTCTAACTGGTAGATATCTATACTAAATAGTTCAAAATTTTCCAACTTTTGCAGGTCTCAAACAGGTAAATACCCGTTTGAACTCATATAAATTCAGACAATAATTTCTAGATATTCCTGTATTCTTACTTGAACTATGGCTCAAGGGATTTATAGGTAATTATACCTAACAGAACATGACCTATAAATTGAGGGAACATTGGGAAATACTGAGAGTCATAGCTACAGATAATAACTGTTTCAAATATTAGTAAATTCCAGCATTAAATTTGTTGTGGGCATGAAACAAGTGTACAACCCCATAGAAATATCATTGTTAGACCTAAATAAAAGTGAGAGTAATGGTAGTAAATTTGAAGACGGAAACATTGGAAATTGCTACATTCTCAATTCCAGGAACATAACATTTTTGATTATGTGATATGTTGGACAATACTTGGTATTTTGAAAAATAAGCAGGGACTACCTCATGGGACTTCCGGTAAAGGAAATACAAAGAACCTTTGTAGCCAGAAATGTCACAGTGTATATCAAAGAGTGAAAAGTTAGTCCACACGAGATGGGGACTGATGACTGAGGAAAGGAAACGCGGGAAATGATTGTTAGATGTCTCTGGAGGAGAACTGTACTTACCAAATTAGTGAAGAAGGCTCTCCCCTCAACGAAGTAAGCTGTTCCACCGTAGACCTTTCCGTAGTAACAGTTACTTTTAACTCCTGTCTCCCCAGTGTGGGGTCACTAGTATTGTGACGTGGCTAATATTGGTCACTTCCGGGTTATGATCTCAAGTCATTCACAAGCACTTCCGCATTTGACAACGAAAGTGCTCAATGCTGCCTTCTACCCGGAAGTGGGAGTCCTGTTTGTTCTTCCTGTCCATTGTTTATCTATGATATTGTACAAGTAAACGAGGTTTCAGTAGTGGAATCCTGAGAGTCGTTTTCACACACTTTTCAACTAGGCGAGTTTGGGATCCTGAGTTCCTTCTTCCTATACATTTCTGTTCTGCCCATGATCCAGTCTTTGGAAAAGCATCCACTTTTACGCAAAGTGTTCACAGGAACCTATCAAGGAATATGTTGACCATTCTAGTTCTGAAAGTTTAACTATTTTCGCAAAACTTTGTACCTACATTATTATGGCCGCATTTCCTCAGTGGTGACCATTCATGAAACATTACTTTTACAAAAAGATCAGGGTAAGTACGCTCAGTTATGATTATGTGGTTCATAGTAAATCAGAGAACTGGGACTATGCTCTCCATTTTCTAGTACGATTCATGTTCTTTTCTCCCTTATTAGCTGTGTATGTCTTCTTCATGTCTTTGAACTTGATTTCAAATATATGTCTTAAAATTGATTTTGCTATTCTAAAAGAGAAAACAGAAGAATTTGTTTACTACCAGCCCTGTTTGACCAAGGACATTTGTGTCTTGATTATCAGTAGGTTTGAAAAAGAAGATTTAATCAAATCATATGGCATCCCTTATTATCTAAAACTTATGTGAATATTCACATGATTCTGTATCACTAGTGTTGAAATGTTCCAATTGTTTCAAAACTTCGATGTTGTATACCAAATTTGGCTCATTATCTCTATCTAATAAATCAGAATTAGAAAGAGAGCCTCAAAATTCTCCAGAATCAACTGATAATATTTACTTCCAGATATGGTGCTTTTGCTAGGGTAATAGGAGTTTAAGTTACTAGCAAACCAAAATTTCATTTTACCAATAATGTATACAAAGGATAGATGAAGAAATTTTTAACAAGGATTCAAGGAAATTTTGAGGGAGTATTGAGGTGAGAGATAAATGTGCATAAATTTCTTCTCACAGCTGTTATTTCCTTGCTCATTTTTCTGCCTCTTTCCTTCACATTGTCCTCTTGCACAAACAACTTCCTTTTTCATTATTTTTTCCAAAACAAAAAATTATATCCTTAATGTCTATTGTCAATCTCATCTCTAAAGCTTGTAGCCTCTAGTAATATTAAATATAAAACAATTCCTTGCAGATTGGGTAATATATAGATATCCATCTGAATTTATGTACATAAACATTAGTGTTTGTGTGTCACTTTTGGATACCTTTATCTCAAGCAAGTTCCTTGTCTCCCTGTGAATTGGTACCTGAGTCCTGCTTTCTTTATCATGTCTGTTACTTATTTCTAACAAAGACATATCAGCCAGCCAATGCTCCATTCTATGTTCCAGGCTTGTGTCCCAATGAATACCTTTTTCCAAATGTTTTCTAATCATTGTGTAGGATTCCCTTGTAGAGAGATACCATTTGCTTGGATCCAATCATGTATAGTGGGACATTGGATTTGTTTCCATTTCTTGGCTCTTTTGAAGCGTGCAACATAAACGTGGATGTGCAGGTTTTCTCGTCATATCCTGGATCCTGTTGCTCAGAATGGGACATGTGCTATGCCTTGCGTGTTCTTTTCAAGATACTCCATACTCTTTTCAAGTGTGGTTGTAGTAGTTTACATTCCCAACATCAGTTCAGTACATTTCCTCTTTCAGGGAGTCAACTCCAGCACTTGTTGCTTGAGTTCAGAATATATCTCATTCTGACTTGGGGAAGATGATATTTCAGTGTTGTTTTTATTTACATATCATTTACTTCCATTGATGGTTGTTATGTTTCTGTGTGTCATTACCATTTTTATTTCTTCTTCTGTGAAGTCTGTTTTCACATCCATGGCGAACTTCATGATTGAATTGTTGGATTTAGGAGAGATTAGTTTCTTGTGTCCCCTGTATGTGAGAAACATTAACCTGTTATAATATTTGTCTGTTATATTGTTGTTTGGCTGTCTGTCTGGTTTCGTGACCATGTCCTTAGCTGTGCAGAAATTTTTATTTTAATGTACTCCCATTTTCCAATCTTTCATCAATCTGTTGTGTGCCTCAAATTCTATTCAGTAAGTTCCTCCCTAGGCCTGGAAGACCTGATGTCTCTGCTACTCTGTTCTATTATAATTACGAGGATTCACATTTGATGTTGGGATATTAATCCAATTTGAGTTTACATCGGTGCTAGTATTATGCTAGGATCACGTTTGATTTTTTTTTTCCTGTAGTGATCCTTTTTTCCCATCTCCAATTATTGAAGATGCTACTTTTTTCCATTGTATGTCTCTCATTCCTTTCCCTAATATAAGCTGACTGCAAGTCTCTGGTTTCTTTGAAGGTGTTCTGCCATATTGTATTCATCAGGCATCACCTTTTTGGCAATAGAAGGTTGTATTTTTTTAATAATGCTTTTGTAATAGAGCTTGAAATCAGGCATTTTGATACAGCTGATGCTGCTTCTTTTTTTTTCCATATTTTTATTATCAAACTGATATACAGTGAGGTTACAGTTTCATTCGTTAGGCATTGTATACATTTCTTGTACTGTTTGTTACCCTGTCCCTCAAACCCTCCTCCATCCTCCTCCTTTCCATTCCCCCACTGTGGTGTTCAGTGTATTTTCACCAAACAATTTTGCAAGTATTGCTTTTTTAGTTGTTTCTCTTTTTTTTACCCTGTGTATCTCAATTTTGGTATTCCCTTTCAATTTCCTAATTCTAATACCAGTATACACGGTTTCCAAAATACTCAGATAAGATTACAGAGATAGTGTAGTTACAACCACTGAAAGGTGATA
Organism: Perognathus longimembris pacificus; assembly: GCF_023159225.1. NCBI lineage: Eukaryota > Metazoa > Chordata > Mammalia > Rodentia > Heteromyidae > Perognathus > Perognathus longimembris. Next base: position 50,191 of record NW_025961878.1, on the reverse strand, counting down.
CAAGAACATCATCAACAATAGAAGCTACAGATACAGATGGGACGTTGAAAGTAGTTACAACTGTGATATAACAATCGTTTCCATAAAATGGAGTTCATTTCACTTAGCGTCATCTTATGTGTTCATAAGGGTATAGCTATTGGGCCTTGTGATGCTCTGCTATGACTTGCCTAAACCTGTACTAATTATTCCCAATAATGGAGACCATAGAGTCCATGTTTCTTTAGGTCTGGCTCACTTCACTTAGTATAATTTTTTTCCAAGTCCTTCCATTTGCTGACAAATGGAGCAATGCCATTCTTTCTGATAGAGGCATAAAATTCCATTGTGAGTATGTCCCACATTTTACTGATCCATTCGTCTACTGAGGGGCATCTGGGTTGGTTCCAGATTCTTGCTATGACAAACTGCGCTGCGATGAACATTGTTGTGGCATTATTGTGTTTTGGTTTTTTTTTTTTTTTGTGGATTTTTTGCCTTCAATTTCCTTAGCTATTCTAGATCTTCCTATTTTATATGAATTTTTGGATTGCTTTTCCTATTTCACTAAAGAATATAGTTAGATTTTCATGGGGTTTTGAGGTGAATTTCTATAACCTCTTTAGCAATATGGAAAGTTGACAATATTGGTTCTCCTTATTCATGAACATTGAAGGATGAGAAAGAAAATCCTGGCCCTGGCGATTATACCCCTGCCTCAGGGACATGGCATGACACCACAGTTTCTACTGAAACCACATAGGCTTCTGTATTCTGTTTTTGGAATCTGGTAGCTAATATTTTGTTAAGGAGTTGTGCATCCTTTGACTGCCTTATTATGTAACTGTACCCCTTTTGCACAACACATTGTCAACCAAAAATGTTCTAGCCTTACCCTGAGACCTTTTTATATCTATATACCATGTGAACTTAGCTTACAAATATTATAAGCATATTTATGAGTCATTTTCATATTGATTTTCCGTGATATCTACTTTTGAAGGCTAAATCCCAGGGAATACGGTTTTCCAAATTATGATAGTATCTATACTTTAAAATTTAGGATGTGTAGCAGTTTTTGTTTCCTTTCTTTAAATTAATGATATTGCTGGTGACAACAATCTCTCAAGGTATCCAAGAACAAGACAAGAAATCATACTTTATCATTTGTGTTTAGTTTATTTGTTGAGACCAAAAAGAAATGAAAGGCGACCTCTACTGCCTTAGTAAAATGTCACGACATTGAAACAGACTCTGGCTCCCCTACACACAGGTGTCTAGCTTTATTCGAAATAAGAAGATTGTAATCTGTCAAGGAATTTCAGATTTTAAATATTAAATTTAGTGAATTGTGGGATATATCTTGTTGCTAGGGAAACGGATTTTTAAACAAACTTCACATAACAGAAGTCGTTAAGTTTATCTGAATTACAAATATTTACAAAATATATGTTGTGCTAATATTTTCGAATATAAAGACAACGAAATTAAGACCATCAATTATTAGTCGGTCTGAGTTGGAAATGAGAATGGCCTGGAGACACATGATGAGTGCTCTATACCACAGGCTGTAAGAGAAATGCAAATCAAAATGACTATCATATTAGACATAGCCAGAAAAGAATGTCCATTATCAGGAAAACTATTAAATAAAAAAAAGAATACTGTTAATAAGAAACGTTGGAAGCCTTGTGGACAAAAGTGAACGCTATTAAATATTGAAGCAGTTATAAACTTGTTCAATAATACTGCCACATATGAGCTACCAATGGGAAGTATAGGGGGAATCAAGCCTTCATAACTCCTGCATCCCAGATGTGAAATCACAAAGAACTCTTACAAATTTCATAAATGGTCGTCAAACCCCAACCCCCAAAACAATACTGATTAATACAGATGGAGAATAAGGAAAAGTTCTTGCTATGACAGCTGAAATTGCCAGAAGAATCAACACAGAATTCCATAAAAACAAATGTCAGGAACACAGAAAATATTTCTTGATGGAACATCGAAAATAAGGAAAGAAATAAAAGTAAAAATAGATACAGCCAACTCCTCATCTAAAGAAGAACCTAGTATTTTGAGGCCAACAGTGCATGAAAAAGAAACAAAATTCAATTACTTAACATAAGGAACTACCACATTCAGAGCTGATCTAGCTACCAATAACAGGTCAATTTCCATAAAGCTAATCCTATTGGAGTCTGCATATCCAAGGACCGAAAAGAAGAATCGAGAATCTCATGATCTAAGACAACTCTGCTGATATTGGACAGAGGGACTATCATACTCCAAAATGCTATCAAACTTCATGAAGGATTTATCCACGAAACACAAGACAAATTCAGAAGACATAATCTGCACATTGTTGAAAATATAAAGGAATAGTATATCAGAGAAGAGATATACCACACATATTCAATAGAATTATTGCCGATAATTACACCAATCTCAAAGGGGAAGCCTTACACAAGCAGAAGAAGCATCCTGACCATCTTAGAGACCAGAACCTAGAGGAAAATCCACCAGTCACAAAAATTAAAGCGTATAGAACTCTAGAACAAGCAAAACTTATCAGAATCATGTCAAACCTCTCCACTAAAATTTTTGATGAAGGACAGCCTGGAAGAACACAATTCAAGCACTAAAAGCCACCAACTTCTTTGGATATCCACGAAATTAGAATACACATTCGATGGAAAAAACAAAACCGTCCACAATAAAGAAAAGTAAAGGAGTATAACAACAAAAAAACAGTCCTGCAGAGGCAACTAAGGAGGAACATCATTCAATAGAAAAGAATCAACAAAATGGAACCCAGGTAAAAAGAAGCCAAGAGGAAACCAAATTTTATAAACAAAGAATAAAGGAAAGAAGTAAAACGCAGGTTAATAAGAAAATGGAAGACAAAGGACCACACTAATCTCAACAGTAACAATCTAAAACTCAACTCTCCAAAGAAAAGAAAATGAACTGTAGATTGGATCCCAAAACAAGATCCATCCATGTGTTGTCTTCAAGAGACCCCTCAAAGAAAAAAGAATGAAATCATGCTTTGAGAAAAAGGATGGAGTAGGATCTTCCAAGGAAATGGACTTACCAAAAGGGAGGAGTAGCCAACCTGATTACAAAAAGCTAGACTTCTCATAATATGAGTGCACAAAGAAATAGATAGTCCCTACATCTCAATACTGGGTAAAATCTAAGAAGAAGTTATAAAAATAATGAACATATACTCACCCAATAATTGAGACGCTAAATATGTCAAAGGAATTCATTCAGAACTACAGTCAAAGATGGATATGAATAAACTAGTAGTGAGTGATGTTAATACTTCACTCTCTCCAAGAGATGATCTGACACATAGGAGAAACCAGACTGACACAAGTAGAAGTACATCCATTTTCCACATGAATGTAACAGACTTATTCAAAGGTTTTCAACATACAGCTATCAAAAACAGATTCTTCTAAGCATCAAGTGTAGAATACTCCAAAATATATACTTACATTGTCCATGGACAGAGTTTCAGCAAATACAAGAGTATCGACATTATTCCACGTCTTCAATCTTATCAAAGCAGAATCATGAAGGATTTCCAATTCACTTCTGAGAAGATGCCGGAGTAGCAGCAGAGCCCTAGGTAAACACATTTTGACATTACAGTTTTTCCCCACCAGAGAAAATCTTATTCCTAGAAAGACAGCCCAAGTAAATTATAACAGTACAGCGATTTGGCCAGGAAGAAGAAATATACTTTGCTGGTCTGAAAACACAGATTTTTGTTCCAGATCGTGGTGCACCAACAAGCCAGTGCTGGTGCCCACACACTTCCCCATACTCTATGCACCTAAAGCACACAACAGCAACCGGGACAAAATCCTCCAGACAACAGCAGACAGACCTGGATTGCAGACTGAGCACCCAAAGGCTGAAATAGCAGAGAAAGTGTGAGTACCTCTATAAAGACATCCTCACTCGCGCCCGTGAAGGAGTATCTGGAGCTTAGCCCTTCCACCATTGCTAGAGCAAAGTGCCATCTTTGTCACTGGCATAGGTTCAGACCAGACTGGAACAAAAGTAGGCCTTCAGAAAGCAAGGATGAATGGGCCATGTTTGACAAAGGCAAGAGGGACCAATCAGGGAGAGCTAGCTCCGGCCAGGAGAAGGACCCCTGCCCAGGTAGGAGGGTCATCCTAGGCCATGACTCAGCGAGAGGTGCACCGCCTTGACTGTTGAAATTTCTAAATTGAAAGTGAAAGCAATATCCCCACAGCAGAGTAGTGGAGCCAGGATTCCCAAAACTGTGCATGTGCCCCATCCACATAGGATACCGAAGTCCCACTTGCAAGCTGTGTGAACCAGAGCGCCCCAGGATTTCACCAAGAAGGGATGCAGTTCAAAGTAGATCCACCCCCAGAAACTGAAAGCAAGTCAAACATGGCAAGCAGCAAAATATACTGCTGACCATCGCAAGGAAACCAGAGACTAAAATGTCCATCCAAACAAAGAAGACTCCATTTTCTTTTCCAAGATTTTTTATGCTTTCATTGATTTTTTTTAGATTTCTGAAATGTCATTTGGTTTTTATATTCCTTTTTTTACCTGTTTGTTTTTAGCAAAAAGTTGTTTTGCTTGTTCGATTTTCTGGTTTTTTTTTTTCTTTTTAAAAATAAATTTTCTCCGTTTTGTGCATTTGTCTTCCACTAATTTTTCTTTATTTTCCTCTTCACATTCTCTTTCTTTAAAAATACTTTCCTCGGAATAACACCTCCACTCTTCTCTGTTAAATGAATTGTCTATCTTTTTAAAATACTTCTTTCTACCAATTCTACTATTCTCCACATTTCCACGTCACTGTAATTAAACCAAAATCATGAACCTCCCCCATAATATTTTACTCTATTCTCTTCACTGCCGCTAACTGACCCTCCTTACTTACAGGAACTCCAGATTCCATTGTCCTCAGGTTATTGGGTAGAGGGTATCCCTGCTCAAACCGAGTGAATCAAATGGGTTCAAATACAAAGCCTGCCAGTCCAATAAGAACCTAATACAGTAACAAAAGTTACTCATATGATTGTAACAGTAAATACATAACTTGAGTACAGGGTGCAGGATTTGTTGTTATATCAAAATTGTATTCTTCAGGAACACCAATCTCATATTATATACAGGTATTCAAGGTATCTGTATATAATTGTTAACGTCAAAGATTTACACAACAAAGCCTAGTAAGGTATGCATGAGGTCTTCAACGGTGCTCACACATCTGTCCAGCAAATGTAAACATCTCGTAAAAGTGAAAGGCTGGAATCAAGTCTGTCAATCCAATGGCCCCTATAAACAGGCTGGCATTGCAATCCTAGTATCAGATAAAATTGACTTCAAATTAAAAACATTAAAAAAGAAACAAAGAAGCTTACTACATTCTAATAAAGGGATCTCTACTACAGGAGGATATAACCATCCTATATATCTACACACCAAATACAGGACGACCCAACCGAACACTACTGACTCTAAAATCATTCACAGACCCAATCACATTGATAACTGGGGAATTTAACACTCCACTATCACCTATGGACAGATCAACACACCAAAAAGTGAACAAAGAAACCACAGAACTAAAAACCTTCGTAGATCAACGAGACTTAACCGACATCTACAGAACCAGCAACAACATAGCACACATAGCAGATAGCACATAGGACATAGCAGATAGCACATAGCAGAGAGCACATAGCAGATAGCAGATTTTGATTCGTTCAAACAAATTTCATATCGACCACAAAGTGTAAGGTAAATATTGTTGGGAAACTCTGGTGGCTACTTGTAAAAATTATTTTAATGTAGAAAGGAAAAAAAGGCTTTGTACGTATGTATAGATTTATCTGTCAGTTTCTCTTTGTATCTACCTATCTACATGTTATCCACACCACGACATAATTACTTGGCAGAATATTGAGGTAATTGATAAACAATTCAGGATTGTCTGGCATAATCCTATTTCCTACAGCTTTTCCAAATGACAGAAAATGCTCTTGAGTGACATCACATGAATTTCCTAGCATTCTTGTGGAGAGTTCCACTTCCTTCCATTTAATCTCTGGTACATGGCAAGAAAGAATAGAGTAATTTTCCAGACCTTGGATGTGTAACGGAGTATTGGGTCAGAGTTTAGCACAGTGGTTCAACGTGTACAAGCGTCCGTTGTTTGAAAGTCCCCTTTACCAAATGTTTGTCTGTAGAAAGCAAAAGTAAAAGTATTGTGTCATTAAATGAGAGTGGCTCTTTTCTCAGTGGATTTTGCGTTCAGCTTTTCTAGAAACAGGAATATCTGAACATCCAGGATAATTTAGTTTGTTGATGCCAAAACACTCCATAGCAGGAAGAACAGTGCTGGAGGTATGTTAATATCTACTTTCAAATTTTTGGAAGCTTCAGGTTGAAAATCTTTTTGGTCCTGGTACAACAAAAGGCCAAAAATCAAGAAAATGTGATTGAAGACAGAGAAGTCAACATATACACCTATGACACCTTGGTTTTTTATAATTAAGACAAAAGAATTGGATAGAAAAGCACAGCCTTTTCAAGAAATGGTAAGGCAGAATACTTTAAACTCTTCCACAAACCAAAAGTACATCAATGTGTGTCTCCTCACACCACCAAAAATTCTAATTGGATCAGGGACTCGAGGTAAAATGGATACAATAAATATGCAAGAAGAACGAGGAAAAACACTAGGACTTCTGAGCACAGATTAACAGATTTCTATAAAATCTAACAACCACATTAAATCACAGTATTGTACAAAAGGACGTCCATGGAATTGCTAAGCTCCATATGTCAAATTATGAAGAGAGAGGAGAGCACAGAATATGAGAGAAGATATGAAGTAGCTACTAAACAAATACGGCTCTCAAATACAAAATATATTTGAAACTCAAAAGAATAAAATTCTTTAGACACTCTGCAAAGCAGTATACCAAATCCGCAATAAAATATACACATAGATTATGATCGAGCAATCTCAATGTTGGGCATTCACTGTAAAGATCATAAAGAATTCCATGCTAAAACTTCCACCATGATCATGATCATTGCAGCATACTCTCAAATAGCCAACATATGTAACCAACTCTTCTGGCCATCAGTTGATGAATGGAACAACAGAAAGTGGTTTTATATTCATAGTGTAATTCTAGGCTTCCTTCAGAAAGAATGACATCCTCTCATTTGTAAGGAAATGGAAAGCCTTAGGAAAACATTATGTCGTATGAAGTGAACCAGCGGCAAACAGAGCCAATGGATTCGCTGAGTTGTAAAAATGGCATACATGCCTAGGATTTTCCATGCAGAGTATCGCAGTTTCTAAATAGTTTGGAGAAATAATCACAAACAATCATGGTACTAGTAATGATCTCAAATATATGGAATCCGAAGGTTTCTTTATATTTACTTTGAAATCCTTATTTGAAATTATTTCTTTTGATTTAATTTTCTGTGTTTGTAAACCAGGTGTCGCTGTAGTAGACCATGGAGCTCTTACTATTGTCTCTTTCTTTATCGTAGTAAGGAAATGACTTCTTCACACTGTGAAAAGTACAAAGGGTAAAGGAATGCAACAAAGGAATAGAAATTGTTGTAATTAACCATTCAAAGTTGGTGAATAGTTGATTGCAAAGGGAAGCAAGAGAAAAATGAGGGAGGAATTACCACGTTTGACAAATTTTATATACCCTATCCTACCAATGCATTTCTATGTGATCACCATGAGACATAACTTCAAAAGACTAGGCACACACACACAGTCACTCACTCAAACACACCCCCCCACACGCACACACAAACTCACACACACAATCAAAAATTTTCTTCTTTTTGATTATCCACCAAACACTTGTAATATTTCCAGCGATACACAAATTTTAATAAATTTTGAATGTTATTTTTTGGAAACATAGAAAAATCTAGTTTCCCAACACAAAATGCATTTACACTTAATTTTTTTACATTTTCTTTGTTATTTTTAGGATGATGTACAGTGGGGTTACAGAAACATGCTTCATATAGTGATTACATATGCATTTCTTCTCATACCTGCTATCCCTTCCTGATTTTTCTCCCTTCATCCCTCTGCTTCACCCCTCAAACCACTCCCTCAATTTCTTAATTATTTACACATTATCTCTATGTGTTAGTAATTCTTAATAATATTATAAAGTAAAATAAACAGAGGTCTGATCCTTCATGCTCAGTGTCACATTCAATTCTCAAAATTCTTATGTCCTCTATGCTTAGTAATTGTAAGGCAATTCATCTCAAAATCGTGATATACGCATATACCTCTCTTTCTTTATGCTTCCTGTAATCTGTTCCTCTTTTCCTGTGATATATCTCTTCCTAAGTCCCTTGATTAGCTCAGTTTGTTCTCTCACTACCCAATTCACTTGGTGAGCCCTTTCTGCTCTATTCCCCACCACATTTCCCATTCATTCGGTCTTGTAAATCGTCCTATTTAAAGAAGTCATAGAATCCTTGCGTATTGTCACACACTGAAATTATTTCGATATTGAGAATCTTTCGTAGTAAGAAAAGCTCACAGAGTTGATTTTTTTCTTTTTGCAAAAACTCCCAGAAGTGTTTGGCTCACCAAATTGATGTTCACATAATGTCACATAAATTGACGTTCTCTTTTAGAGAGGTAAATTTGGTGATACTTTCTTACATGCAAGAATACATAATGAAATGAAACATATCAGACTCATGTAAAAGAAACTGAAGAACAATCATAGGAGGACTTTACATGTTAACGTACTTAGATTTCCATTTATTGATCAGAATTGCATTTCTCCTACCTAACTGTGCTTTCTCAAATATTAAGTGATATACTTCTGTAAGGAAAGAAACACCTCCACTTATGTCAGAATTCATTGTGAATATACACTGTAACCAAATTGGAGGTTTCAATGATTAGGGGAGGGCTGGGAATATGGCCTAGTTGCAAGAGTGCTTGTCTCAATTATTAGGGGAAATCAAAAGACATTCATAAGATTAGACTTTTTTTTATTATTTTTACTCATAGATAAGACAAGGAGAAATACTTGTTGAACACACGGTGGGGCAACTGATTAGTTCTGCAAAGGCATAAATAAAAACACATTTTTTTTCTTTAGATGCATAGAGTGGTAACACATATGTTTGTATTGTGTCTACAAACATTAGACACATCCTTGGTTCTTCTAGAGGTACTTCAAATTGAACAAATGCCTATTTTCATGAATGAATTCCCTGCTTTCTTAACTTCCATATACACTGAAAACAATTAATTGGACAGCATCTGGAAAACTATACTTGGACACTTGTGTGTCTTGACCCACTTGGAGGGAGTTGTACAGGTGAATCAATGAAAACTCATTATTTTAAGGACCCAGGCACATTTCTACAAGCCATACCCTAGGTTATATATAGAGAGACACAAAACATGTAATGTCACCTAGTCTTAGGCAAAAATAGTAAATAATTACGAGTACATAAGAAATCATAATCCTAAGATTTCAAATCAAATTGATAATGTTTGCCCTACATTTCTCTACCTAAACTTTGATCCAAACTGCAAATGTAAAAAGAAAGCATCATTATAGCGAAAGTGTCTTACGAAGGATAGAACAAAACTATAAGTACATGTCTAAAGTTTCACAGGTACTCTCATCAATCTGCAGGTTGACAAGGATATTTTTATTGTTCTCCCCCAGAATAACTTGCTGGAAGAAGCAAGTGACAGCAGGGAAGAACATACTTACATTTACATTTACCCTGGACTCACAAGAAGAAGTCAACCAAGAATTTAAATTGGAATCTATCATTGCCTTATCACTCTGCATTCTTGAGCTTTCATCCTGTTTGTTATTCAAATAGAAATCACAAGGAATCACAGATTAAAGAAGAGAAAATAGCGTCATGAGTTTTGCACTATGACAAAGAATCCATATATTATTTTTATTGTAACAGCAGAGGTGGGCATTAACATAAAAATATGAAGGAGTGAATTGATTTACTGTGAGCAAACAGAAGTATAATATTGATTTAGCTTAAGAATTAGTGCAAGAAATGTATCAGGCAATGTACCAAAAAATGTATTTCATCTAAAGATATGAGTTAATGATTCATAGTAATTGGACATAAAAGCTTTCTTCGTTTGCTAGTCATATATTTATTTATATAAATTAGACGTCTGGGATTAAATGCTTAAAGTGGGTTTTGCATGTGCTTTGTAACAAAAGACACTGTATCACTTCTATATTGAGGCCCATCAATTTACAATTTACAGTGTTGGTCATGACATAAGGCTAAACAAATAGTTGGAATACCTCTCTTTTATGAGCCCATGGGAAATACCAAGGTGACTCTGGGCTTTTTGAAACCAAATAAAGAAAACTTATGAATATCATTTGAAATATTTTATTCGTATGATTCTTTAAGTGTCTGGCTCTATTTTGCCTTCTAAGAGCTGTTGTACAATAGGCTACAAATAAAAAGGGACTGTTTCAGATTGTATCATGTCCCAATTTAAGAATATTATCAAAATTGGGAAAATTTGCAATGATGTAATTCAACCAACTTCAAGGACAATTCTAAGAGCTATCATGGGTCTCTCTGTCCTTAATCATAATCAATAAATGCATCTTCATTTGTAAGTGTGCAATGTCCAAGTACTTGAGCTATATAAGCGTTTAATCATATAATAGAAATATTTAAGACAGTGTAGAGAAATTGATTATAATTTCATAATATATATGCATGTTAACTGCTGTTTGAATAGTTCGTCTACAGGCCATTGTTTGCAGTTTGTAATGAGTATATATGGATTGAAAAATATTTAAAAGGCACAACGCATTATTATTCTTATGTGCAGATGATACTGGGAATGTTTGTGTTCTAGGTGGATCAACAAAGAATTTTTTCAGACTGGATTCAATGGAAGACCATGTTTTCAACAGTCCTAACAAAGTGCCCTGAGCCATACCTAGGTGTTCATGACTCCTACTAAATTATCAAAATCATGAATGCTCCCCTAATTAATGAAGATATTTCACTATTGATGTTGCCATGGATGCAAGTGATATAAGTTGGAACACCATTTCCACGTGTCAAACTAAAAATATGACCAACATTCAGAAATGAATTACACATAATAATTGAAATGTTTATCAAAATGGCTCAGTATAAACAGATTAGCACAGGAGATACCAAAGTAGCCAGGTAATGATTTCCAAAATATTTGGAGAGAAAATTGAAGGAAATATTTTTTGCTCAATTTTCACCTGTTACACATTCAGGTTCTTTCCTAGTACAATAATTACCATGGAAACACTCAGGTATATTCATCCTGGATTTCAAAATCTGAATTACCATGGAGTCACATAAAAGTATATTCCCAAAGATATTAAGTGGAAAATAATTCTATAACAGCAAACTACTTTTGGAGGATATCTCACTTTCAAATTCAGACATGGCATAGAAGACATGTAAGATAGCATAGAAGACATGTAAGATTGAGCAACTCCACTGCTGCTCATAATTGGTTTATGGAGTATGAGATTGTATACCTTTTCAGAAGCAAAATTATGTTCGGTGCAGTTTTGTAACCACAAACCAAAAGGACTAGGAGAGTTGTGTATCTTATAGGTGTGAGATCTCACAGACCAAAAGGACAGTCTAACCAGCCGAGTTCTACTGGGATTATATAAACCTCCATGTTGAATTAAAAATATTGATATCTAAAGGGTTAACATGGAGAATTGCCGAGACAGATAGCTTTAGAGAACTGAGAGTAAGAGATGTTAGAATCTTGTCCTTCTTCCATAGGATAGACTGGAATGCCAGACAGATAACAGAGAGAGATTAAGTCAGGACTAGATATAGATACAGAGACGGGGGATTTGGTCCATAAATCTGGATGCAATAAGGGAGGTTTAAAGATACTGGTCCAATACAATACCTCTGAATTAGCCCCTGCCATAGAGTTACAAGACACAGGTTAACAGAGCACACATAGGCAGGAGTAGATGTTCCAGAGTCAGCACTTTTTCAGTAGATAGCACTACCTGTTGGGCTTTGTGAGACAGCGCTTTTACCTGTCCCCATAAGGGCCAAGGGGCTGTCCTTCCTCTGTGAGGATTTTTATGGAGACTGTGGGCAGCCATGGCTTGGATTGGGATGGTCTCATAGCATAGATGAGGATGTCTTACCCTAATCTTTGTGTTCTGGGGGCACTCCTTGTCGGACTCAGCAGAGTGGATGCCAGAAGTTTTGGACATCTTCTGTAGCAACATAAGCATTCCATAGCCCCTGGATTAACAATTGCCAAGGGGCCCAATCTAACCCAACCCCCAATCTAATCCAAACAGGATGTGGCTTGATTAACATACATGGAGCTAGGAAGTGTTGCTTGGCTATGACCAAAACATCTCCTTGAGGCAAATTTAAAAACTTAAGAACAAATAGTGCTTCTGCAATAACAGCTCAGTCTATTTTATAAAGGCTATTCATAGATGTGGAATACTCCTCAGTACTATACATATTCAACCTCTTTTACTTTTTAATTTGTCTTTTCAAAGTACAGTGAGCTCATTCTACTCTACCTTGACCTTGAGGTTTATATTCAACTCATGTAACATGGAAGATATTACGAAATTCTAAATATATTTGCACTTATTTACTGGATTCAGCTGGTCCATTGTTAGTTTTTATTTGAGAAGAAATCTACATGACTGCACATGTTTCTTCTAAATGTTGAATGACCTGAGTCCATTTTTCACCAGGTAGAGCTGTGCCCCTCCCAAAAAAGGAATGTGTCGATAGTACAAGCACATCTTGTAGGCAGACAAATTCAGGGATGTGTGTTACATCCATTTGCCAATTATTGTTTGGAGCCAGGACTTGAAGATTAGCACCAAGGGGAAGGGTTTGTAAATGCAAAGGTCAACAAGGAGGACAGTTAGCAATAATTTGCTTAGGTTGTTTAAAAGGAATTTTATTTTATTTACTCCCGTCCTTGGTCTTGGACTCAGGGCCTGAGGACACTCCCTGGTTCTTTTTTGTACAAGGCTAGCTAGCACGCTGCCACTTGAACCACAGTGCCACATCTGGCCATGTTCTATGTATGTGGCCCTAGGGAATCAAACCCATGTCTTCATGTATATGAGGCAAGCATTCTTGCCACAAGGACATAATCCCAACCCTAAAAGGAATTTTATATGTGACAGGTAAATGACCTGCATTAGAGTGCCAAGATGCATGGTCTTCTTTTGCCGAAATAAAAGGGACTAAATCATCTACATGAAAATTACCACATGCCATGGGACCTGTCAAATTAGAATGAGCAAGAATGTGAATGACATACAGTAAATGCTGTCTTTGGCATTACTGGCTTTGAATTGTTTAAATAGTGAATCTAGTGGGGGGTTTATATGATAAATAACAACAGAATATATATTGCATAGAACATGTGCTGCACAGGTCGACTGAGTGATTAAATTGAAAGTTATTAAGAAATTCTGTAAAGCGTATATAACAGCCTGTGATTCATTTTGTGTGCCTATTGCCAGGGAGTGAGGAAAACTTGATATTTACCTTCTGTCCAAAAAGCACATTTGTTATTTTTGGTACTATCTTCAAAACTATTTGGCGAATTTAGAATGGGCTTAGAAAGTCAAATATTATCAGTAATATAAATTTGTTATTGAAATAATTTCCTTAAAGGACTAGAAGGCAATTGGTATAAAACTTCTTCATTAAAGCCATTCAATGAAAAAGGGAGATCAGAGGATTGTAATGCAAATTTGAATTGTTATTTAGGTGTGGGGATGATAATCAAGTAGTTGTCCTGCCCATTGATTTCCAGGCACATTTTACAGCCTTGCATGATAATAAAGCTGATTATCTCCAGACATGTGCTTTACATTTCAGACAATGTGTGCCTGGTAGTTACCAAACTCTTGTTGAACTGTGCTATTCCCCCTGTGGGGTAGACTTTGTAAGTAGATTTAATAGCCCATTAGGGACACAAATATCTACCCGGGATAAGAAATTTTGAGTCAGGGGTTTTTCTACTAAAAGTAATTCCTGACTTTCCTCACTAGTTAATACACAAGGGCTATTTAAAGTTAAATCCTCTTGAAGAATGGAGAATACATTATGCAAAGCATATGTGGGAATGCCTAAGGAAGGATGAAGCCAATTAATGTCCCCTAGTAACATTTGAAAATCAAGAGTATTTAATTTTTCAGTACGAATTTTTATAAACTGGAGAATAATTGCTTGTTTGTTTTAAACTAAATATCCAAGATACTTTAATGGCTCCTCTGTCCAGATTTTATCAGGGGCAACTAATAAACCATTTTCTTGCAAGTGGAAGGGAAAATTTGTAATAAGTCTGATAGAATATCTTTATTAGGTGCAGCCAATAATTAGTCATCCATATAATGAATACATGAAACAGGAGCAAATCTTTTCCTAATAGGTTCTATTGCTCTGGCTACAAAAGTTTGACACATAGTAGGTGAGTTCATCATACCTGGTGGCAATAATTGTCATTTAAACCTTCCATGGGGTCCTTGGAGATTAATCCGACTTAAAGTAAAAGCAAAGCATGATAGGTCCTCATGAAATAAGAAAATAATTAAGAAACAATCTTGCAAATCTTAGTATAATATGCCAATTTAAAGGAATCATACATGATTGGGGCAGGCCATGTTGTAAAATATAGGCCTCAAAGCTGCATTTAGAGCTCGACAATCCGTGAGCAATCTCCATTTGTGAGATTTCTTTCTAATAACAGAAATAGGAGAGTTCCAGGTAGAGATAGAAACCTCAATATGATTTGAAGCTAACTTATCTCCAAAACTTGCATTGTGGCCGCCAACTTTTCCTTAGATAAGGGCCTTTGCTCACGGCAAACTAGACAATCTGTCTGCCAATTAAGTAATCTTACTGAGAAAGACATGCATCTGAACATCAAGGGAAAACTAAATGAGCTCCCCACTGTTCAAAGACGTCTAGCACAATTACGTTAATAGGTACTTACAAAAATTATGGATCAAAAATGGAATGTTGGCCTTCACCATCAGTAATATACTGATATTCAAGATTTTGCTTAATAACTGAATCTAGTGTGCTACTGACACCTTTTATTCTGCATTTGATAGTTTGTGTCACCCTGCCCCGATGGCCCATTCAATCTGAATGATTATTGTGATGTCTTAGCCAGTAGCTAGCAATGCCTCTTTCCTATATAAAATTTACAACAAGGTGGTTTGTATGCTTCATTGAAAATCCAGAAAACACATTGATATTTCATACTGTCAAAACCTCCTTGATAAGGGTTTGCAGAAGTTGATATAAATATGTAAGCAAAGAAAATCAATTGTGCAATACGATCACCAGAATTAATATCATAAGGTACAGGGGAGGTCTTAAGGATTTTAATTTGTCCTATGTAGTCAGAGTCAGTTACTCCTGGTACAACTAACACCCCTTTAGCAATTAAACTGGAATGCTCCAAAAGAAGGCCCCAAGTCCCCCATGGCAAGGGACCGTATATGCAAGTTCAAATTCTGGAAATTAGCAGGGAAAGTTAAGAATAGGCTTGAGAAAAGGTCCACTGTGGCACTCCCAATCTGGGCTGGTTGTAACGAAAAGATGGTGGGGAAGGCTCGTTCATAGGAATGGGACCATGAGGCTTGCCCTCTGCCCCCTTTCCTGAACACCTTGTACTTTGTCCCTGTGCTGCTCCCGATGAAAGGGGAAGCATATGTCCACCAATGTCAGTTTTAGATCAAAATTCTTGGACCCAATGCACCCCACGTTTGCAGAAAGGGAATTTCCTAGGCGAGTTTGTATTTGCCAGTTTCATTTTTACACAATTCATTTCAGTATGCCCTTGTCCCCACAGTCAAAACAGTTTAATTTCCCGGATTTGGGTACTTTCACACTGGCACCCAGAGACTCTCCCAATAGCTTCATCTTTTGAGTGTCCAAAAATACATTCCGACAAGCCTTGAAATATGCTAGTACCTCCCCAATCTCCTTAGCAGGTAGATAAGCAGACTGACAATCTTCATTAGTATTCTCAATTGCCAGTAATTTAATTAATTGATCGTGAACAGCAGCACCTTGTACTGTTCTATGGATGTTTTTCTGAAGGCGCAATATGAAGTCAAAGTAGGGTTCCTAGGCCCATTGAATAAAGCAGGCCTAAGAACCATCCTTTTTACTGTGGTACATACCCAAACCAATGCCTCTAGACATATCTCGTGCAGCCACTGGTCAATCTCTTTTGGAGTATTTACTTGATTCTGGGTCTTATAATCCTCAGTGCCTATTCATATATCATGCGGTATTTTGTGAAGGGCGGCATTTAGGTAGTGAGCATTTTAGCCTGCTCTGGCGGATGCAACATCATTCTACCACATTAACCATTATAGATATTCCTGAGGTTTTAATAATGCCCTGCACATAATCTTCCAATCCTCAGGAGCCAAATTTTAAAAAGCAGAAACAGTTGTCAACATTAACTCTTTAACTTCAGCGCCTGTGGTGCATATAAGGTTACCGCCTTCCACAGCTGAGTGATATAAACCATATTGATACTTTCATAATGAGGGGGCTGAGCATCTCCATCGACTCAAGGGGGTCGAATAATGGGGAACCGTCGATAGTGAGGGAGAGGAACAAAGTCCTCAGAGTCAGAATCTGAAGAACAGAAAAGGAAAGGCAGGCGCTGCAGCAAAAATTTTTTCTTTATAAGACTCATCCCCGCTGAAGTCCGTGGCAGATATGGAGAGCCTCTTTAGCACACTGACTGCCCTGCTGAGCTATTTAGAGTGGCTTCATTTTCTGAAGAAACATAGGTAGTTTGGCTCTACCTTTTCTCTAGCAGAACTGGCAAGAGATTGCTCAGGTGTAGCCATCTCTTTAACTCCTGCCCACTTTGAGTTTTTGCCTCCTTGGACAAACTATAAACCTTCATAGCTTTCTCCACATCTACCTCCAGTTCAGCAGCTGATCTTACCACAGCATCGCAAGCATGATAATTAGAGCTGTACATATTAATGCACAATTAGACCAAAATGTATCTGGAACCTTTTCCCCACACTGATATGCCTTTTACACATTATTGTTTACTCCTTCCCAGAATTCTAAGTCTAAAGTATCTTCCTCCTGGAACCACGGATTATACTCCATTACCACCTGCATGCACTCATCTAATTGTGAACACAAGACCGTAGCTCTGTTAAGTTTCAGTACATGGTCAATAAGATTAGAAAAAAGAGTAGATTTAGCTTGTCCCATAAACCTGTAACATTTTATCTATCAGTAGCTCACCACTCAGTTCCCCTCTCTCCTTTCAATCAAAACATCTTTCACCTACACTCTAGAGAGAGCTCAAACGCAGTTCAGCAATCTCCTATGGATCAATTATCAGGTCCTTGGATCCGGAAGCCAGTTGTTGGACCGGTGTATTTCTAACCATAGTCAAGACACAGGGTATGCAAAGGAGAGTGGTCCAATGCACACTTTTATTTAGCAAGGCCAGGGTTTATATTGGTTTAGAAATCAATTCACAATTTCAAGAGTAAAATTAATGCATAAGTATATTCATATAAACACCAAAGTTGTGGATGTCACTACTGTAACAGATGTTGCTACCTCAAAGGTTGTTGCTACTACGAAGGGTGTTGATACTACAATTTGTCAGCTCTACAACAAAGGATCAAAGTATTCAACGTAGAACTTTATTAACTAGCTACTATTTCCTCAAGACTAATTATTATAAATTATTGACTTCCCACTTAATTGAGAAAAGCTTTCGCTGGAGCAGCTGGGCAAACAAGTCTCCCCAAGGAGGTTCTATATGTGTGGCGGAGGGTGGAGGAGAGTCTCATGAGAAAGGGGCATCCTTTGGCCAACAAACACAGGAGACTCTTTAATAGAGAATTTTCTCCAAAGGCATATTAGTTTGGTAATAAGCATCAGAATATCTGTGCTGAGGTGAAATACTCCACTCGTCAGAGAAATTATTATTGTACAGAAGTGCAGGTTTTCTAGTCATATCCTGGATCCTGTTGCTCAGAATGAATCATGTGCTGTGCCACGGCTGTTCTTTTGAAGAATCTACATTCTGTTTTCGAGAGTGGTGGAAGTAGTTTACATTCCCAGCAACAGAGCAGTACATTTCCTCTTTTTGGGAATTCCCTCCAGCACTTGTTGTTGCCTGAGTTAAGATAATTACTCATTCTGACATTGGAAACATGTTATTTCAGGGTTGTTTTTATTTGCATATCAGATACTGCCAATGATGATGGTTATGTTTATATATTTCAATATCATTTTTATTTCCTCTACAGTGTAATCTGTTTTTAGATCCATGGCGAAATTTTTGATTGGTGTGTAGGTTTTGGAGGGAATCGTTTCTTGAATCCCCTTTGTATGAGTATATTATCAAGTTATAATATTTGACTGTTGCAAATTACCGTCTGCTATTTGGTAAAACGGTTTGTTAGGTCTAGGAATTTGCAGGAGATTTATTTGGGTCCTTCAGGTATAAAAACATAATATCAGCAAATCAGGAAAGTTTCACATCTTCTCTCCCTATTTGGATCCTCCCTATTTGGAGCTTTCTTGCTATGGCTAAGGATTCCAGAAATATATTAAATAGGAGAAGAGAGAGGTATTATCCTTGTCTTGTTCCTGGTTTTCAAGAAAATGGTTTTAGTTCTTCCCATTTGGTATGACATTTGCAGTTGTTCTCATATATATGGCTTTCATTGTTTTAAAAAGTATCTTTCTAATCCTATTTTCTTCAGGGCTTTGAAAATCTATTGCTGTGTTATAACATTGAAGGTTTGGAGCAGCCACTTCAAGAATGATGTGATTCTTCATCTTACCTATGTCAATTTGGTGAATTGCATTAAAAGTTATGAATCTGCTATAGCAGGCTTCCAGTTGTGGAATGAAGGCTAGTTGCCCATGATGCATGACTTATAAAATCTGTTTTTGGATTCTGCTAGGTAATATTATGTAGAGGAGTTGTGCATCTTTGTTCCTAAGTGAGATTTTTTTGTAATATCTTTTTGGGGGAACTTTTCCTGGTTTAGTGATTGTATTTGATTCAAGGAACAGGTTTGGGGTGTCTCGCTCTGCATCAACTTCACGGAAGAACTAGGAGAATATTGGTGTTTTCCCCTTTCTTAGAAAGTGTTATAGAATTCTGCGGTGATTGCCTTTTTTATATTGGAAGAAATTTCATTGCTTCCTGTATCTCATCATAATTCATGAGGTAATTTAATTGATTTATATGTTCTTGCCTCAGGTTGGACAGTTTATATTTCTGTAAAAATCTACCTCTTTCCCTAAAGTATTCATTCTTTAGTGAGTATAGTTTCTGCAAATAATTGTTTCTGATTGTTTGGATGTCCTGGATTATTCTGGCAATATTTCTTGTGGAATCCATATCTTACCCATTTGGGAGTCTTCTTGCCTTCTTTCGTTTTAAAAGTGCCGTGTCAAGGTCTGTTATATAGCCATCAAAACAAAAACAGGTGGTACTGGTATAAAGAAAACCCTGAAGAAAAATTAAATGGAATATGAAACTCAGAAATGAAGCTGTATTTTTTAAATCATTTTTTCTTATTTATTGTCAAAATGATGTCCAGATAGGTTACAGTTTCGTATCTTAGGCATTGGATACATTTATTGTCTTGTTTTTTTACTAGTCCCACATTTCCCCTCCCCACGCGCCATTTCCTTCATTCCCCATGAGTGCTTGAGGTGGTTTACACAAAACAGTTTTGTAAGTATTGCTTTTGAAGTCATTTGTCTTGTTATCCTGTGTCTCTTGATTTTCGTATATCCTTTCACTTTCCTAGTTCAAATATCAGTATTCCTGATTTCCAATATACTCAGATAAGATATAGTGATAGTGTAGGTATGAAGACAAGAAGGGGATACAAGAGGAACATCAACAACAGAGGCTACGGTTACACATGTCATGTAGAAGGTACTACAACTGTGATATAAAACTGGTTTCCATAATATGGCATTTATTTCTCTCAGCGTCATATACTGTGTTCAAAAACTCAACCCAGTAAGAAAGTACTGTATCAAGAAAACTAACATTGGGCTGGGGATATAGCCTAGTGGCAAGAGTGCCTGCCTCGGATACACGAGGCCCTAGGTTCGATTCCCCAGCACCACATATACAGAAAACGGCCAGAAGCGGTGCTGTGGCTCAAGTGGCAGTGTGCTAGCCTTGAGCGGAAAGAAGCCAGGGACAGTGCTCAGGCCCTGAGTACAAGGCCCAGGACTGGCCAAAAAAAAACAAAAAAAAACAAAAAACTAAAATTAATAATTTAGAGGCGATGTGGCCAATAGGGAACACTACTTCATTGTCAGTGGGATTGTAAACTGGTCCAACTACTCTGGCAAGCACTATGGAGCTTCCTCAGAAGGCTTAACATAGAGCTCCCGTAATTCCAAAAAAAGAGAAGACACTGAAGCCACCAGCACAACAATGTTCATCGCAGCACAATTTGTCATAGCTAAAATATGGGACCAACACAGATCCCCCTCAGGATATTGTGGTACATATATACGATGGAATTTTATGCCTCAATCAGAAAGAATGACATCGCCCCATTCATAAGGAAATGGAAGCACTTGTAAAACATTATACTAAGTGAAGTGAGCCACACCCAAAGAATCATGGACACTGTGGTCTCCCTCACAGGGAATAATTATCGCACGTTTAGGCTATTCACAGAGCAGGAGAGCTAAATCTGCATTCTTATAGTCAGATGATATTCAACAAAGGAGCTATAGATACATAATGGTAATCCCCATTCCCCAGGATTCCCCAGGAATTACCTTCAGACCCTTCTTCCTCCATACTTCCACCATTACCTCTGTCCCACAAACTGTCGATACAAACCACAATCCATCTGTCCCTGCCTCCTTCCCTGCCTGCGTTCTTTCCCTCTTTGCTCCCTTCCCACCTGTCTTCCTTCCTGTCTTCTTGTCTTCCTTCGCTTCAACACCCTGTCCCTCTTCTCCCTCTTCTTTTTTTTTTTTTTTTTTTTTTTTTTTTTTGCCAGTCCTGGGCCTTGCCTAGGACTCCGGGCATGAGCACTGTCCCTGGCTTCTTCCCGCTCAAGGCTAGCACTCTGCCACTTGAGCCACAGCGCCGCTTCTGGCCGTTTTCTGTATATGTGGTGCTGGGGAATCGAACCTAGGGCCTCGTGTATCCGACGCAGGCACTCTTGCCACTAGGCTATATCCCCAGCCCTGTCCCTCTTCTTTATATCATTCATTCCTTCCCTCTCTTTCTTACCTTCCATAACATTCCTTCTTATTTTTAACTTACCAAGCTCTTCATTTATGGTACATTAGATTTTATCTTTTTCCCCCCTTTTTTCTATCATCATTATGAACACTGTGGCTAATTGCTAGTACTATTGTTTGTGGAGCACACGTTTGCCATGTGGCAAAAAGGACATACTCATGTCTAAGATATGCTTAGTTTACTGTGCACTTCCTGTTTAATATAGGTTACCCACCACAACCAGTATGTGGACAACTTGATCGTCATTGTGCTAGACAAGTATGTGTGTAGAGGCCAGCCATATGAATACTGGAGCTACATGTAACCAAGGAAGCTAGAAGGGACTGGATAGAAATAGGAAAATTGGCAATCGTTCACCCATGTCTTGCCTAAGTTTCATATCCTTTGGAATACCCCAAGGTCACTGTAAGATTGAAGCACATGTTTCTTTGTTGATCTCTTTCACTAAGGTATGAGTACTGGAGGAATTAGCTCATTTGTTGCCCTAGCTAGTGAGTAATTTGCATTTGAATATAACTTGTTATATGTGCCATGGACCTATATTTGAACCAGTGGTCAATGGGAAATATTGCTAACCTCTTAGATAAATGGATCTGAGTGACTTGAGAAGATTGGGTTTTTACAGCCCAAGAGGTAGTCTCAACTTATTGATGTCTCAAAATATGAGAAGGGGTTATTCCCGGGCCATTCCCATTTTATGTTTTGAACCCAAAAATTGTCAGAAGATCAAAAACTCCTTTATTCCCTAGGGTTTGTAGTAACTGAGGCACCGACAACTTAAAGGAACAAGAATGAGCTGCCGGGATAGTGGTAACACTAGCAAGCACTGAAGCCATGATTTTTATTTCTCAATTAGAGTCCTGATCGATCACTCCTGGAATAATAGGTAAGCCCCTCAGTGCAGAGCTGCTGCGGCCAAACAATAAGCCAACAGATTCCCTTGGAAGTGGGCCAGTGACTCCTGTAGGGAGGGGCTGAAATCCCATTTCAGAAGTCAGAACTGTGCAGGTAGAGGAACAGAGATCCAATCCTGCACTTCCTGTTGTTGCTCAGAGGAGCCTTGAAACTGATTGTTGCTGCAGGTTGTTGGTGGATATGCTTGAGGTTAGGGGAAAGAAGGAGCTGCTCCAAAATTTTTCTGTGGGGCCAGGGGCTGGCTCCTCTGCCAGCTTACTGAAATCTGGCAGCCAGAGTCATTCAAATTAGATCTGAAATTTGTAACACAGTGCTTCCTGTTTTTGCAGTGGAAAGAAATTTCAGTAATAACTCTACTTTTCTGATTAGGTCAGTGAGCCATTAAGTGGCCCATTAGTAGGCAGGAAAAACAAATGCCAGGAATCCGAGCAGTACATAAATGACCCCGTCGCCTCCTCCCCATCCAGGACATGCGTAAGAACTCTGTTACAGTCGGCCCTTGGAGCATGAGGCCATGCAGATAGGATGGGCCAATGTCCGCACAAAGCTGAATATAGTCATTTATTCCTCCTTTTATCTTAGAGGGCCTGAGAATGACTTGAGTGTGCTGGGAATATGGACTAGTGGCAAGAGAGCTTGCCTCATGTACATGAAGCCCTGGGTTTGATTACCCCTCACCAGAGATATAGAAAATGACCAGAAGTGGCGCTGTGACTCAAGGAGCAGAGTGCTAGCCTTGAGTAAAAAGAAGCCAGGGACAGTGCTCAGGCCCTGAGTTGAAGTCCCAGGACTGGCCAATGAATAAATAAATAAATAAATAAGAATGACTTGAGTAAGTGGTACTGTAGGCCTATATTTAAAACAAGCATTCTTTAGATCTGTTATTTGTTTAAATGACAAACACTGATGAACTCTTTTGCTATCTTCATCTTGCCTGTCAGGGAATAAATGAAAACCAGAAATGTCCTCCCTTCTTGATAAGTCTGCGCCAAGGATGTGTGCCACGTTTACTGTAGGAGGACCAGTCGCTTCAAACAGCACAGGCAGAAATGGTACTAGCTGTGAGACCCTATCAGGCAGAGGTTGTGGTGGGAAAGGATGAAAGTCCGCCAGGATTCTGGGAAGGTCCCACAAGTCTTTACCTTTACAGGAGTTTGCTGCTTCGGATAATGTTGTGACAATAGGGCTATAATTGATTCCAAAATTTTCTCCACATGGGTCAGTCTGTCTTTAGTAAGCTCCTTGCAAAATTTTTCCTCAGTGTCTGAGCCATGTGAGTCTTCCTTATTATCTACCCCATTGGTTTGAGATCCTTTTAATTTTCTCAATTCTTCCCAATCAGCTGCATAAGCTTGGGGGTTGCATGATGCTCATCAAGTCCCTATTCATTTTCTCTGATCAACTGATTGAATCTAATCCGTTCATGTCTACAATGGCATTATTTCTAAAGGATTCAGATTAGGACCATAAACTATTTCATACCACATAACTTCCTCTTTTTTTCTTGATTGTTTAATTTTTTCCTTTATTTTCAGAGTGATGTACCAAAGGATTAGAGGTTCATATGTAAGTCTGTAAGTATATTTCTAGTTCTTCATGTTACCCACACTTCCCCACACTTCCAACTCCCTCGTATCTTTCCCCCTGATAAGTTTTAGAATTGGTTTACACAAATGGTTTTGTAAATTTTGATTTGGAGACATTTGTATTTTTATCCTCTGGCTCTTGATTTCAGCATAACCTTTCTCTTTACTAGTGTTTATACAGGAATCAAATTATTGACACTTTTCTTCCACTAATTTTGGGGGATTCAGTGTCTACAAATTTTGCTGACCAAGAGGAGTTTAACCGAGCTATTATGTATTGAATGGTTCCAGTAATATAATGTATATTGTATGTCCCAACAATAAAATAGCAAGGGGATCAGCAGTACCCAAAATGTGTATATTTAGGTACAGAGACCACTTAAACCAATCATGGAACCATCCCTTCCCTTGAGACTTCATTTTGCATTGTAGCTCAATATTTTTCTCACCAGAAACTATTATGACCTCTAAATAGTTTTCATAAAATCAACATCTTATCCCACTGCACCAATAGGAACCCTTGTAAAGGAAGAGGAAATTCAGGCCTCTTTGGAACCTTGGAATGATTTTAAGTATGGTGTCTACATAACACTTTAGTTGAAGGTGACATAATAGTTATAAAATCTCTTTAATTAATGGTTAAAAACCAAAAAATGAATAAATAAATAAGAATATAGCATGGGCCTGTGAGCCTAAACTCAGGAGTGAGATTTAAATTGACAAAGTTGCTTCTTAGTCAGTCTACGTGGTAGTGGGGATCTTCCATTCATAGTGGAATATGGCTAGCTCGTACTAAGACCATTCATGAACTTCCAAGGAGTAGGATGGAGACGGGCCCATTCTATTGGACAAGCCAATGGAGGACTTTCTTTGATAACTTCTTTTCTGCTAAGAATTGAAAACGCGGTGGTAAAAATGAATGATTTCAATGATTGCACGTGCAGGGCTTGCATAGTGTTATGAGCAAGCTGATTAACATAGTGAGACGTTTGCACACTTTGTGTCAAACACACAGTACCTGGTGCAGCAGAGGCAACTAAGAAAATAAAGGGTACAATGCCTGCTATCAATGGCCATATAAATCGTCTAGGGCGCATGAGTTATTTTAAATATTTTATCACTTGGGTGGGGCATAGACTTGTTGTCTGTAAAGTATAAAACTTCTTCTCAAATAATATTTCTATATGGTTTTGCCAGTGATGTTACATCATATCTGCAAGACATGGGAACAGGAGGATTTTATCATTGTCCTTATGTTTAATATACTACGTGAAAAACCGGTGGAGTCCTCCTGTGGTGACTGGATATGAGTTTGGAACACTGGATCTTGTATATATGGATATCTGACCTTTCAAAGATACTGAAAAATGGGGGAGGTTGTAACTAAAATGACAAGAAATGTACTCAATGCTTTATTATATAATGGTAACTCATTTGCATCACCTTGTCAATAAAATTTAATTACTAATTATAAATTAAATAGTCCCAACAAAGACACAAACACACACACACACACACGCACACACACAATCAAGCAGTAGTTTTGTGGCTCACCCATATGGTGGACCACATAAATTTAAATTCTCTACTAAAAGAGGTAATTTTAATAATATTTTTAATGCAAGGGGGAGATCATTGTCAAAAAAGCATTTTTCACATTCAAATCTAACTGAAAAAAGATATAGAAAAATTTTATACATGTTTATGTATACAGATTTTCATTTCATGATCATCGTTCATCTCGTAAAACGTAAATATGCTTCTTAGAGAAATTGAAAAGGTATATTTCAGTAAAGGATTTCACCCTAACATTGATGTCAGCGTTCATTATAAACAATATACAAGCTAACCAAATTAGTAAGTTTTAAAAGCTAGTGGAAATGAAAACGCATTGAACGTGCCGAAAGTAATATTTATTATTTCATGTCATTAGCAAGACAAGGAAAAATAGGTAGTCCTCAAATAGTAGGCCACCGGATTATTTCTGCAAAGGAAAATAGCAAAACGATCTTTGCATTATGGTGGAAGGTGTGATAATATACATTTCTGATTCTGCCTAAGAACCATAGAAATTACATAGTTGTTGTACAGATATGCAAAACTGAACAACTGCCTATTATTCTGAAAGAATTTCTTGCTTTTTTCAACTTCCATATACGCAGAAATGGACCAATGAGCAACTGCTGTTGAATTATGGTATGAAACTCTATGGGTTTCAAATCACTTGAAGTTAGGTGAGTACGTTAATACCCAGAGAATCCATTATGATCATGAAACAGGTACATTTCTTCTAACCTTAGTTTAGGTAACAAAATAAGTTTCATCTAAGTAATAGAACAGTTTGTATATGTCTCACCTATGCAAGTATAATCAGTGTCATATGACAGGGACACAAAATATGAAATTTCCCCAAGTCTCATAACAAAAATAGTAAATATTATGGACTACATGAGAAATGATTATCCTAAGATTTGAGATCCAAGTCATAATATTTCATCCAAAATTCTCTATCTTAGATGAGATACAACCCATAAATGAAAAAAGGAGGCATTATTTTTGTGGAAAGTGACTTAGTATGGGATAAAAGGAAAATATAACTATAAGCCTCCTAAATTTTCTCAGGTTGTCTCATCAATCCACAGAGTCCCCAGAAACTTTTTCTTCTGGTCTCCCAAGTTATTTTGTTGAATATGAAAGTGACAGCAGTGAACAACACACTTCCTTTTACTCTGTAATCACATATAGAGATCTTTCAAAAATCTAAATTGGAAGTTATCCTTGCCTTACAAACTGTATACGTGGGCAAACATCTGGTGTGATTTTTAAACAGAATATTCAAGGTATCACAGATCCATGTAAAGGAGGCCTTTTCACAAATATTTGGTGAAGGTTTGCAAGAAAATATTGAAAAATGAAAACAGGCTGTAAACACACATGATGCATTTATTGCTATTCTTGTTGAGCAAAGGGCATATAACACACAAACCCAAATAACACAATGTATCTGTATAGTTGCTTTTTACTACATTTAATCAAATTAATCTCCTTATGATTTTAGTAGCTACTTACATGAAGAGGAATTTCAGCCGCTCATTTGTTATTTCTGTGAATAAAATTAAATCGAAAGGTATGTCATTGAAAAGTGAACAGTGGCTCTGACATACTGTCATATCTGTAGCATTTTCTCAATATTGAATGGTACTCCGAGACCATTTTGAGTATGACTTTCCATAGATATCAATGAATTTGTTTGGAAATGTTTTTTTGTTTATTTGTTTGTTTGTTTTGTTTTTGCCTGTCCTGGGCCGTGGACTCAGGGCCTGAGCACTGTCCCTGGCTTCTTCCCGTTCAAGGCTAGCACTCTGCCACTTGAGCCACAGCGCCGCTTCTGGCCTTTTTCTGTATGTGTGGTGCTGGGGAATCGAACCTAGGGCCTTGTGTATCCGAGGCAGGCACTCTTGTCACTAGGCCCTATCCCCAGCCCCTGGAAATGTTTTAAGATCATGAAGTAATTGCAGATTTACACATGCATGCTTTCACCAATCACCGTTCAGACAGCAATCTGAATATTTCTCTGAAAAGAGGAAGTTTTTTATTCCTAAAAGAAAAAGGCAGCTCTTCCACCTATCATAATTGTTTCCTTTATTTCTAAGAAATAGATCTTTGCCAAAGTGATAATGTCATTTTCTTACCTGTTTTGGCTAGAAGACTCTGCTCTGCCCCAAACAAAAGTTGGGCTATGGTTTTCCAAGTATTCTGGCAAACAGAAAAATGGATATTGTCTCCAGGGTATATATTACATTTTCTCTAACATTTACATGGCCAAGGAAAGACATAGGTAATAATGAAATAATAACCACCTTAAGGACATAATATATCAATGATTTAAGTGGATAATAATCATGGAAAAGAAAGAGTCCTAAACTATAGATGGACAACCCTGTTTTATATATATTCTTTAAAGAAATCATTTCTGAATGCATGTCTTTATATATGAGGATGAGCATAATAGCTTTGTCTATTTTAGCATACATTAAATTTCATGTTGAGCTAAAGAGTTTACTATTATTTGCATCTATCTCTAAACTGGCATTCAGTTACAGCACTAACTCAAAATTTAATCAAGCTCTTTACCTTTATCCCAGTCTTGCTCAGAGGAAAGGCGATGCTCTGTATTTCCAGATTTCTTCTCTTGGGGTTTGGACCAAGTCATAGTAACTGCAAGAAGGTAAATAAGGAAAATGGAATCACAATATGTAACAGACTGAATCTGAATCAGATCTGATTTCTGTTTCGTGTATCAAGCTTACCTATATCATCCTCAATGCAACTTTGGTCTTCACATGTTGCTATATGTTTACTGAGTTGATCGCGCAGCACCAAGTGCCGAGCATTGAAGGGACAAGTAGCCAATTTGGCAGCAATGTCCGGATGATTCTATTGAACCAGGATGTAAAAAATAAAAATAGTACAAATTATTGGGGGATAAGGAAAGGGTTGCTGTTTTTATGCTTGACTTGTGGTTTTACCTTGGGCTTGTGTGCTGTACTAACACCAGTCTAGCACAAGAGGACGGGCTAGTACAACCTCGACTCTAATTCAATCTGTTTCTTACAATTTTTAGGGGCTGGAGGTGGATAAGATTCTCTCAGACTCTATATCTCATACTCTCTTCGCATAAAAGTACTTTGATTTAAACTCGTCATGACAAGATTGGTGGTCTGACAAAGCAGCAAAATGCTGGATACTTAAAACATAACTTTGGCATCTAAAAACATTCAGAATCATGACATCTTATTCAGTAAAAAGGCATTTATTAATATATGCTACATGAATGGGTAAGACACATTGATCGAAAACACAATTGGAAATGCCCTCATTGTGTGTCTTGGTGCATGTGTGTGATACCATGTGCATGTACAGTCTAATTTGTATATATTCACATTTAGATATAAGAATATTTGAAAACATATGAGCATGAATATGCATATGTATATGTCTTTCTGTGCACACGTGTATGTATAATCAGTGAGCATCCTTTGAAAAGCATAACAAAGGGAAGATTGTTTTCTGCCCAGAGCAATGTTTTTTAACACAAAAAATTGAATTGGGATAGATAACTATATTAGCATTTGAAAGATTTCTTGTTCTATGTGAAAATAACTGTCGTGGTATCATTACAAAAAATACACCAAAATATACGAAACAGGCAAGACACATCTTCGTTATCATCAATTCAGGATCACTAGGTTTACTGAAAAGTAACATGGTTCAGGAATTATGTCCTGCCATTAGGCAATGCATCTGTCTCAATTTTTAGAAACTTTACTAAATTGCTGACTTAGATTAGTTAAGTGTGAACAAGGAAACAAGTATAAAGTCGCTACACTCAGACTGAAATGATTGTCCTACAGAAAACATCTTGCAATGTTCTACTCATCCTAGAGTTCTGTAAACAAGTTGCACTGCTATTACTTATCTGCACTACACAAAGATCAGATTACAAGAGCAAATACAAATATGTGTATACTACATCTACCCAGGTAGTCTATTATTTCATTGACACATATTTAGCATATTTAGTCAAATATCAAGCTTCAAATTCATGTTTATAGTAAAGTATGACAAACTCCTCATTTTGAAATGCAACCCTACCTTTCTGCATTTCACCAGATGGTACGGGAATCTGCAGGCCCTGATCTTGTTTCTCTTATCATAGGGGCATTGCAGTAACCTTTCAGGATCCAGAGATTCACCTGCAAAGAAAAATATCTAAGCAAATCTGGTATATTTTTGAGAAAATATAATTCTTTCCCTTCTCTTCCAATTACAACGTATGCATTAATTTCAAATTCCCTTCTGTGATGACAAAAATGATAACTATGCCTTTTGATATTATCATAGAAATAATAAGCAAATTCATTTCAGTTCCCATTTGTGAATTGTTAGGCCTAATTTGGGAAACATTTTTCCATTAATAGAAGGACTTTTTGCGGTTACTGTTTTGCAATATTCACGCTGTCCTCTGTTGACAGGGAAGGTGCATTGAGGCCAAGGCATTTACTTGCATTCTTATGTCTCAATAGTACGAATTCAAAATTCCACTGTACAATTATCAGAATGTCTCAATTCTGAACTCCATCCCATTGAATCTCCCCACACAATAGCAACCAGGACAAAATCCTCCAGACAACAGCAGACAGACCTGGATTGCAGACTGAGCACCCAAAGGCTGAAATAGTAGAGAAAGTGTGAGTACCTCTATAAAGACATCCTCACTCGTGCCCGTGAAGGAGTATCTGGAGCTTAGCCCTTCCACCATTGCTAGAGCAAAGTGCCTACTTTGTCACTGGCATAGGGTCAGACCAGACTGGAAGAAAAGTAGGCATTCAGAAGGCAAGGATGAATGGGCCATCTTTGAAAAAGGCAAGAGGGAACAATCAGGGAGAGCTAGCTCTGGCCGGAGAAGGACCCCTGCCTAGGTAGGAGGGTCATCCTAGGCCATGGCTCAGCCAGAGGTGCACCACCTTGACTGTTGAAATTTCTAAATTGAAAGTGAAAGCAGCAAACAACTACCAGCAGTATGGAAAACCAGATGGGAAGAAACAGTTCCCGAGACAGATAAATGGTCCCACCACATAGGAATCCTAATTCCCAGGCTGAAATGGAGGTGAATCCCATAGCTAGCTCTTCCCAATAGGTCGTTCCACCCCGGAGTGGGGAACCTCCCGCAAGCAAGAGGTTCAACCAGGTTCAACCAGGAGAGAAGCTCTCCGACCTGCTGAGTCCACAGCCTATTTTAAAACATGAGTTATAGGCAATGGCCCCACAGCAGAGTAGTGGAGCCAGGGTTCCCAAAACTGTGCATGTGCCTCATCCACAGAGGATACCAAAGTCTCACTTGCAAGCTGTGTGAAACAGAGCGACCCAGGATTTCACCAACAAGGGATGCAGTTCAAAGTAGATCCACCCCCAAAAACTGAAAGCAAGTCAAACATGGCAAGCAGCAAAATATACTGCTGACCATCGCAAGGAAACCAGAGAATAAAATGTCCATCCAAACAAGGAAGACTCCATTTTCTTTTCCAAGATTTTTTTATGCTTTTATTGTTTTTTTTTTCAATTTCTGAAATGTCATTTGGTTTTTATATTCCTTTTTTACCTGTTTGTTTTTAGCAAAAAATTGTTTTGCTTGTTCGATTTTCTGGTTTTTTTTTTCTTTTTAAAAATAAATTTTCTCTGTTTTGTGCATTTGTCTTCCACTATTTTTTTCTTTATTTTCCTCTTCACATTCTCTTTCTTTAAAAGTACATTCCTAGGAATAACACCTCCACCCTTCTCTGTTAAATGAATTGTCTATCTTTTTAAACTACTTCTTTCTACCAATTCTACTATTCTCCACATTTCCACGTCACTGTAATTAAACCAAAATCATGAGCCTCCCCCTTAATATTTTACTCTATTCTCTTCACTGCCGCTAACTGACCCTCCTTACTTACAGGAACTCCAGATTCCATTGTCCTCACGTTATTGGGTAGAGGGTATCCCTGCTCAAAACGAGTGAATCAAATGGGTTCAAAGACAAAGCCTGCCAGTCCAAAAAGAACTTAATACACTAACAAAAGTTACTCATATGATTGTAACAGTAAATACATAACTACTGAGTACAGGGTGCAGGATTTGTTGTTATATCAAAATTGTATTCTTCAGGAACACCAATCTCATATTATATACAGGTATTCCAGGTATCTGTATATAATTGTTAACGTCAAAGATTTACACAACAAAGCCTGGTAAGGTATGCATGAGGTCTTCAACAGTGCTCACACATCTATGCAGCAAAAGTAAACATCTTGTAAAAGTGAAAGGCTGGAATCAAGTCTGTCAATCCAATGGCCCCTATAAACAGGCTGGCATTGCAATCCTAGTATCAGATAAAATTGAATTCAAATTAAAAACATTAAAAAAGAAACAAAGAAGCTTACTACATTCTAATAAAGGGATCTGTACTACAGGAGGATAGAACCATCCTATATATCTACACACCAAATACAGGACGACCCAACCGAACACGACTGACTCTAAAATCATTCACAGACCCAATCACATTGATAACTGGGGAATTTAACACTCCACTATCACCTTTGGACAGATCAGCACACCAAAACCTGAACAAAGAAACCACAGAACTAAAAACGTACGTAGATCTAGACTTAACCGAAATTTACAGAATATTCCAACCAGCAACAACATAGCACACATAGCAGATAGCACATAGCACATAGCAGATAGCACATAGCAGAGAGTACATAGCAGATACCAGATTTTGATTCGTTCAAACAAATTTCATATCGACCACAAAGTGTAAGATAAATATTGTTGGGAATCTTTGGTGGCTACTTGTAAAAAATATTTTAATGTAGAAAGGAAAAAAGGCTTTGTACGTATGTACAGATTTATCTGTCAGTTTCTCTTTGTATCTACCTATCTACATGTTAATACACCACGACATAATTACTTGGCAGAATATTGAGGTAATTGATAAACAATTCAGGATTGTCTGGCATGATCCTATTTCCTACGGCTTTTCGAAATGACAGAAAATGCTCTTGAGTGACATCACATGAATTTCATAGCATTCTTGTGGACAGTTCCACTTCCTTCCATTTAATCTCTGGTACATGGCAAGAAAGAATAGAGTAATTTTCCAGACCTTGGATGTGTAAAGGAGTATTGGGTCAGAGTTTAGGACAGTGGTTCAACGTGTACAAGGGTCCGTTGTTTGAAAGTCCCCTTTACCAAATGTTTCTCTGTAGAAAGCAAAAGTAAAAGTATTGTGTCATTAAATGAGAGTGGCTCTTTGGTCAGTGGATTTTGCGTTCAGCTTTTCTAGTAACAGGAATATCTGAACATCGAGGATAATTTAGTTTGTTGATGCCAAAACACTCCATAGCAGGAAGAACAGTGCTGGAGGTATGTTAATATCTACTTTCAAACTTTTGGAAGCTTCAGGTTGAAAATCTTTTTGGTCCTGGTACAACAAAAGTTCAAAAATCAAGAAAATGTGATTGAAGGCAGAGAAGTCAACATATACACCTATGACACCTTGGTTTTTTATAATTAAGACAAAGGAATTGGATAGAAAAGCACAGCCTTTTCAAGAAATGGTAAGGCAGAATACTTTAAACTCTTCCACCAACCAAAAGTACATCCTTGTGTGTCTCCTCATACCACCAAAAATTCTAATTGGATCAGGGACTCGAGGTAAAATGGATACAATAAATATGCAAGAAGAATGAGGAAAAACACTAGGGCTTCTGAGCACAGATTAACAGATTTGTATAAAATCTAACAACCACATTAAATCACAGTATTGTACAAAAGGACGTCCATGGAATTGCTAAGCTCCATATGTCAAATTATGAAGAGAGAGGAGAGCACAGAATATGCGAGAAGATATGAAGTAGATAATAAAAAAATAGGGCTCTCAAATACAAAATATATTTGAAACTCAAAAATAATAAAATTCTTTAGACACTCTGCGAAGCAGTATACCATATCCGCAATAAAATATACACATAGATTATGATCGAGCAATCTCAATGGTGGGCATTCACTGTAAAGACCATAAAGAATTCCATGCTAAAACTTCCACCATGATCATGATCATTGCAGCATTCTCTCAAATAGCCAACATATGTATCCAACTCTTCTGGCCATCAGTTGATGAATGGAACAACAGAAACTGGTTTTATATTCATAGTGTAATTCTAGGCTTCCTTCAGAATGACATCCTCTCATTTGTAAGGAAATGGAAAGCCTTAGGAAAACATTATGTCGTATGAAGTGAACGGCAAAGAGAGCCAATGGATTCGCTGAGTTGTAAAAATGGCATACATGCCTAGGATTTTCCATGCAGAGTATCGCAGTTTCTCAATAATTTGGAGAAATAATCACAAACAAGCATGGTACTAGTAATGATCTCAAATATATGGAATCCGGAGGATTCTTTATTTTTACTTTGAAATCCTTATTTGAGATTATTTCTTTTCATTTAATTTTCTGTGTTTGTAAACCAGGTGTCGCTGTAGTAGACCATGGAGCTCTTACTATTGTCTCTTTCTTTATCGTAGTAAGGAAATGACTTCTTCACACTGTGAAAAGTACAAAGGGTAAAGGAATGCAACAAAGGAATAGAAATTGTTGTAATTAACCATTCAAAGTTGGTGAACAGTTGATTGCAAAGGGAAGCAAGAGAAAAATGAGGGAGGAATTACCACGTTTGACAAATTTTATATACCCTATCTTATCAATGCATTTCTATGTTGATCACCATGAGACATAACTTCAAAAGACTAGGCACACACACCGTCACTCACGCAAACACACCACACCCCCACACACACACAAACTCACACACACAATCAAAAATTTTCTTCTTTTTCATTATCTACCAAACACTTGTAATATTTCCAGCAATGCACAAATTTTAATAACTTTAGAATGTTATTGTTTGGATACATAGA
This sequence comes from Perognathus longimembris pacificus, assembly GCF_023159225.1. Lineage (NCBI taxonomy): Eukaryota > Metazoa > Chordata > Mammalia > Rodentia > Heteromyidae > Perognathus > Perognathus longimembris. The sequence goes on along the minus strand of NW_025961878.1, from coordinate 15,776 downwards.
AAAATCTAGTTTCCCACCGCAAAATGCATTTACACTTAATTTTTTTACATTTTCTTTCTTATTTTTAGGATGATGAACAGTGGGGTTACAGAAACATGCTTCATATAGTGATTACATATGCATTTCTTCTCATACCTGCTATCCCTTCCTGATTTTTCTCCCTTCATCCCTCTGCTTCACCCCTCAAACCACTCCCTCAATTTCTTAATTATTTACACATTAACTCTATGTGTTAGTAATTCTTAATAATATTATAAAGTAAAATAAACAGACGTCTGATCCTTCATGCTCAGTGTCACATTCAATTCTCAAAATTCTTATGTCCTCTATGCTTAGTAATTGTAAAACAATTCATCCCAAAATGGTGATATATGCATATACCTCTCTTTCTTTATGCTTCCTGTAATCTGTTTCTCTTTTCCTGTGAAATATCTCTTCCTAAGTCCCTTGATTAGCTCAGTTTGTTCTCTCACTACCCAATTCACTTGGTGAGCCCTTTCTGCTCTATTCCCCACCACATTTCCCATTCATTCGGTCTTGCAAAACGTCCTATTTAAAGAAGTCAAAGAATCCTTGCATATTGTCACACACTGAAATTATTTCGATATTGAGGATCTTTCGTAGTAAGAAAAGCTCACAGAGTTGAATTTTTTCTTTTTACAAAAACTCCCAGAAGTGTTTGGCTCACCAAATTGATGTTCACATAATGTCACATAAATTGACGTTCTCTTTTAAAGATGTGAATTAGGTGATACTTTCTTACATGCAAGAATACATAATGAAATGAAACATATCAGACTCATGTAAAAGAAACTGAAGAACAATCATAGCAGGACTTTACATGTTAACGTACTTAGATATCCATTTAATGATCATAATTGCATTTCTCCTACCTAAGTGTGCTTTCTCAAATATTAAGTGATATACTTCTATAAGGAAAGAAACACCTCCACTTATGTCAGAATTCATTGTAAATATACACTGTAATCAAATTGGAGGTTTCAATGATTAGGGGAGGGCTGGGAATATGGCCTAGTTACAAGAGTGCTTGTCTCAATTATTAGGGGAAATCAAAAGACATTCATATGATTAGACTTTTTTTATTATTTTTACTCATAGATAAGACAAGGAGAAATACTTGTTGAACACACGGTGGGGCAACTGATTAGTTCTGCAAAGGCATAAATAAAAACACATTTTTTGTTTCGATGCATAGAGGGCTAACAAATATGTTTGTATTGTGTCTACAAACATTAGACACATCCTTGATTTTTCTAGAGGTACTTCAATTGAACAAATGCCTATTTTCATGAATGAATTCCCTGCTTTCTTAACTTCCATATACACTGAAACCAATTAATTGGACAGCATCTGGAAAACTATACTTGGACACTTGTGTGTCTTGACCCACTTGGAGGGAGTTGTACAGGTGAATCAATGAAAACTCATGATTTTAAGGACCCAGGCACATTTCTACAAGCCATTCCCTAGGTTATATATAGAGAGACACAAAACATGTAATGTCACCTAGTCTCAGGCCAAAAATAGTAAATAATTATGAGTACAAAAGAAATCATAATCCTAAGATTTCAAATCAAATTGATAATGTTTGCCCTACATTTCTCTACCTAAACTTTGATCCAAACCGCAAATGTAAAAAGAAAGCATCATTATAGCGAAAGTGTCTTACGAAGGATAGAACAAAACTATAAGTACATGTCTAAAGTTTCACAGGTACTCTCATCAATCTGCAGGTTGGCAAGGATATTTTTATTGTTCTCCCCCAGAATAACTTGCTGGAAGAAGCAAGTGACAGCAGGGAAGAAAATACGTACATTTACATTTACCCTGGACTCACAAGAACAAGTCAACCAAGAGTTTAAATTAGAATCTATCATTGCCTAATCACTCTGCATTCTTGAGCTTTCATCCTGTTTGTTATTCAAATAGAAATCACAAGGAATCACAGATTAAAGAAGAGAAAATAGCGTCACGAGTTTTGCATTATGACAAAAAATCCATATATTATTTTTATTGTAACAGCAGCAGTGGGCATTGACATAAAAATATGAAGGAAAAGTGAATTGATTTACTGTGAGCAAACAGAAGTATAATATTGATTTAGCTTAAGAATTAGTGCAACAAATGTATCAGGCAATGTACCAAAAAATGTACTTCATCTAAAGATATGAGGTAATGATTCATAGAAATTGGACATAAAAGCTTTCGTCGTTTGCTAGTCATATATTTATTTATATAAATTACACGTCTGGGTTATACGCTTAAAGTGGGTTTTGCATGTGCTATGTAACAATAGACACTGTATCACTTCTATATTGAGGCCCATCAATTTACAATTTACAGTGTTGGTCATGACATAAGGCTAAACAAAGGGTTGGAATACCTCTCTTTTATGAGCCCATGGGAAATACCAAGGACTGTAACAGGTATTCCATAATGACTCTGGGCTTTTTGAAACCAAATAAAGAAAACTTATGAATATCTTTTGAAATATTTTATTCGTATGATTCTTTAAGTGTCTGGCTCTATTTTGCCTTCTAAGAGCTGTTGTACAACAGGCTACAAATAAGAAGGGACTGTTTCAGATTGTATCATGACCCAATTTAAGAATACTATCAAAATTGGGAAAATTTGCAATGATGTAATTCAACCAACTTCAAGGACAATTCTAAGAGCTATCATGGTCTCTCTGTCCTTAATCATAATCAATAAATGCATCTTCATTTGTAAGTGTGCAATGTCCAAGTACTTGAGCTATATAAGCGTTTAATCATATAATAGAAATATTTAAGACAGTGTAGAGAAATGGATTATAATTTCATAATATATATGCATGTTAACTGCTGTTTGAATAGTTCGTCTACAGGCCATTGTTTGCAGTTTGTAATGAGTATATATGGATTGAAAAATATTTAAAGGCAAAACGCATTAATATTCTTATGTGCAGATGATACTGAGAATGTTTGTGTTCTAAGTGGATAAACAAAGACTTTATTTCTGACTGGATTCAATAGAAGACCATGTTTTCTACAGTCCTAACAAGGTGCCCTGAGCCATACCTAGGTTTTCATGACTCCTACTAAATTATCAAAATCATGAATGCTCCCCTAATTAATGAAGATATTTCACTATTGATGTTGCCATGGATGGAAGTGATATAAGTTGAAACAATATTTCCTCGTGTCAAACTAAAAATATGACCAACATTCAGAAATGAATTACACATAAAAATTGAAATGTTTATCAAAATGGCTCACTATAAACAGATTAGCACAGGAGATACCAAAATAGCCAGGTAATGATTTCCAAAATATTTGGAGACAAAATTGAAAGAAATATTTTGTGCTCAATTTTCACCTGTTAAACATTCAGGTTCTTTCCTACTACAATAATTACCATGGAAACACTCAGGTATATTCATTCTGGATTTCAAAATTTGAATTACCATGGAGTCACATAAAAGGATATTCCCAAAGATATTAAGTGGAAAATAATTTTATAACAGCAAACTACTTTTGGAGGATATCTCACTTTCAAATTCAGACATAGCATAGAAGACATGTAAGATAGCATAGAAGACATGTAAGATTGAGCAACTCCACTGCTGCTCATAATTGGTTTATGGAGTATGAGATTGTATAGCTTTTCAGGAGCAAAATTATGTTCGGTGCAGTTTTGTAACCACAAACCAAAAGAACTAGGAGAGTTGTGTATCTTATAGGTGTGAGATCTCACAGACCAAAAGGACAGTCTAACCAGCCGAGTTCTACTGGGATTATATAAACCTCCATGTTGAATTAAAATATTGATATCTACAGGTTTATCATGGAGAATTGCCTAGACAGATAGCTTTAGAGAACTGAGAGTAAGAGATGTTAGAATCTTGTCCTTCTTCCATAGGATAGACTGGAATGCCAGACAGATAACAGGGAGAGATTAAGTCAGGACTAGATATAGATACAGAGACGGGGGATTTGGTCCACAAATCTGGATGCAATAAGGGAGGTTTAAAGATACTGGTCCAATACAATACCTCTGAATTAGCCCCTGCCATAGAGTTACAAGACACAGGTTAACAGAGCACACATAGGCAGGAGTAGATGTTCCAGAGTCAGCACTTTTTCAGTAGATAGCACTACCTGTTGGGCTTTGTGAGACAGCGCTTTTACCTGTCCCCATAAGGGAAAAGGGGCTGTCCTTCCTCTGTGAGGATTTTTATGGAGACTGTGGGCAGCCATGGCTTGGATTGGGATGGTCTCATAGCATAGATGAGGATGTCTTACCCTAATCTTTGTGTTCTGGGGGCACTCCTTGTGGGACTCAGCAGAGTGGATGCCAGAAATTTTGGACATCTTCTGTAGCAACATAAGCATTCCATAGCCTCTGGATTAACACCTGCCAAGGGGCCCAATCTAACCCAACCCCCAATCTAATCCAAACCGGATGTGGCTTGATTAACATACACGGAGCTAGGAAGTGTTGCTTGGCTATGGCCAAAACATCTCCTTGAGGCAAATTTAAAAACTTAAGAACAAATAGTGCTTCTGCAATAACAGCTCAGGCTATTTTATAAAGGCTGTTCATAGATGTGGAATACTCCTCAGTACTATACATATTCAACTTCTTTTACTTTTTAATTTGTCTTTTCAAAATACAGTGAGCTCATTCTACTCTACCTTGACCTTGAGGTTTATATTCATCTCATGAAACATGGAAGATATTACGAAATTCTAAATATATTTGCACTTATTTACTGGATTCAGCTGGTCCATTGTTAGTTTATATTTGAGAAGAAATCTACATGACTGCACATGTTTCTAGTAAATGTTGGATGACCTGAGTCCATTTTTCACCAGGTAGAGCTGTGCCCCCCCCAAAAAAAGGAATGTGTCAATAGTTACAAGCACATCTTGTAGGCAGACATATTCAGGAATGTGTGTTACATCCATTTACCAATTATTGTTTGGAGCCAGGACTTGAAGATTAGCACCAAGGGGAAGGGTTTGTAAATGCAAAGGTCAACAAGTAGGACAGTTAGCAATAATTTGCTTAGGTTGTTTAAAAGTAATTTTATTTTATTTTATTTTAATTATTCCCGTCCTTGGTCTTGGACTCAGGGCCTGAGGACACTCCCTGGTTCTTTTTTGTTCAAGGCTAGCTAGCACGCTGCCACTTGAACCACAGTGCCACATCTGGCCATGATCTATGTATGTGGCGCTAGGGAATCAAACCCATGGCTTCATGTATATGAGGCAAGCATTCTTGCCACTAGGACATAATCCCAACCCTAAAAGGAATTTTATATGTGACAGGTAAATGACCTGCATTAGAGTGCCAAGATGCATGGTCTTCTTTTGCCAAAATAAAAAAGACTAAATCATCTACATTTAAGTTACCACATGCCATAGGACCTGTCAAATTAGAATGAGCAAGAATGTGAATGACATACAGTAAGTGCTGTCTTTGGCATTACTGGCTTTGAATTGTTTAAATAGTGAATCTAGTGGGGGGTTTATGTGATAAATAACAGCAGAATATATATAGCATAGAACATGTGCTGCACAGGTCGACTGAGTGATTAAATTGAAAGTTATTAAGAAATTCTGTAAAGCGTATATAACAGCCTGTGATTCATTTTGCGTGCCTATTGCAGGGAGTGAGGAAAACTTGATATTTACCTTCTGTCCAAAAAGCACATTTGTTATTTTGGTACTATCTTCAAAAATATTAGGCGAATTTAGAATGGGCTTAGAAAGTCAAATATTATCAGTAATATAATTTTGTTATTGAAATAATTTCCTTAAAGGACTAGAAGGTAATTGGTATAAAACTTCTCCATTAAAGCCATTCAATGATAAAGGGAGGAGATCAGAGGTTTGTAATGCAAATTTGAATTGTTATTTAGGTGTGGGGATGATAATCAAGTAGTTGTCCTTCCCACTGATTTGTAGGCACATTTTACAGCCTTGCATGATAATAAAGCTGATCACCTCCAGACATGTGGTTTACATTTCAGACAATGTGTGCCTGGTTCTTATCAAAGTCCTGTTGAACTGTGGTATTCCCCCTGTGGGGTAGACTTTGTTAGTAGATTTAATAGCCCACTAGGGACAGAAAAATCTACCCGGGATAAGAAATTTTGAGTCAGGGCTTTTTTTACTAAAACTAATTCCTGACTTTCCTCACTAGTTAATACACAAGGGCTATTTAATGTTAAATCCTCTTGAAGAATGGAGAATAAATTATGCAAAGCATATGTGGAATGCCTAAGGAAGGATGAAGCCAATTAATATCCCCTAGTAACATTTGAAAATCAAGAGTATTTAATTTTTCAGTACGAATTTTTATAAATTGGAGAATAATTGCTTGTTTCTGTTAACTAAATATCCTAGATACTTTAATGGCTCCTCTGTCCAGATTTTATCAGGGGCAACTAATAAACCATTTTCTTGCAAGTGGAAGGGCAAAATTTGTAATAAGTCTGATAGAATATCTTTATTAGGTGCAGCAAATAATTAGTCATCCATATAATGAATACATGAAACCTGAGCAAATCTTTTCCGAATAGGTTCTAGTGCTCTGGCTACAAAAGTTTGACACATAGTAGGTGAGTTCATCATGCCTGGTGGCAATAATTGCCATTTAAACCTTCCATGGGGTCCTTGGAGATTATTCCGGCTTAAAGTAAAAGCAAAGCATGATAGGTCCTCATGAAATAAGAAAATAGTAAAGAAACAATCTTGCAAATCTTAGTATAATATGCCAATTTAAAGGAATCATGCATGATTGCGGCAGGCCATGTTGTAAAATATAGGCCTCAAAGCTGCATTTAGAGCTCGACAATCAGTGATTAATCTCCATTTGTGAGATTCTTTTTTTTTTCTTTTTTTTTTTTTGGCCAGTCCTGGGCCTTGGACTCAGGGCCTGATCACTGTCCCTGGCTTCTTCTCGCTCAAGGCTAGCACTCTGCCACTTGAGCCACAGCGCCGCCCCTGGCTGTTCTCTGCATATGTGGTGCTGGGCAATCGAACCCAGGGCCTCGTGTATCCGAGGCAGGCACTCTTGCCACTACGCCATATCCCCAGCCCGAGATTTCTTTTTAATAACAGAAATAGGAGAGTTCCAGGTACAGATAAAAACCTCAATATGATTTGAAGCTAACTTATCTCCAACAACTTGCATTGTGGCCGCCAACTTTTCTTTAGATAAGGGCCTTTGCTCACGGCAAACTGGACAATCTGTCTGCCAAGTAAGTAATCTTACTGAGAAAGACATGCATCTGAACTTCAAGGGAAAACTAAATGAGCTCCCCACTGTTCAAAAGACGTCTAGTACAATTACGGTAATAGGTACTTACAAAAATTATGGATCAAAAATGGAATGTTGGCCTTCACCATCAGTAATATTCTGATATTCAAGATTTTGCTTAATAACTGAATCAAGTGTACTACTGACACCTTTTATTCTACATTTGATAGTTTGAGTCACCATGCCCCGATGCCCCATTCAATCTGGCTGATTATTGTGATGTCTTAGCCAGTAGCTACCAATGCCTCTTTCCTATATAAAATTTACAACAAGGTTGTTTGTATGCTTCCTTGAAAATCCAGAAAACACATTGATATTTCATACTGCCAAAACCTCCTTGATAAGGGTTTGCAGAAGTTGATATAAATATGTAAGCAAAGAAAATCAATTGTGCAATACGATCACCAGAATTATTATCATAAGGTACAGGGGAGGTCTTAAGGATTTTAATTTGTCCTATGTAGTCAGAGTCAGTTACTCCTGGTACAACTAACACCCCTTTAGCAATTAAACTGGAATGCTCCAAAAGAAGGCCCCAAGTCCCCCATGGCAAGGGACGGTATATGCAAGTTCTAATTCTAGAAATTAGCAGGGAAAGTTAAGGTTGGGCTTGAGAAAAGTTCCACTGTAGCACTCCAAATCTGGGCTAGTTGTAAGGAAACGATGGTGGGGAAGGCTCGTTCATAGGAATGGGACCATGAGGTTGCCCTTTGCCCCCTTTCCTGAACACCTTGTACTTTCTCCCTGTACTGCTCCTGATGAAAGGGGAAGCATATGTCCACCAATGTCAGTTTTAGATCAAAATTCTTGGCCCAATGCACCCCACGTTTGCTAGAAAGGGAATTTCCTAGGCGAGTTTGTATTTGCCAGTTTCATTTTTACACAATTCATTTCAGTATGCCCTTGTCCCCACAGTCAAAACAGTTTAATTTCCCGGATTTGGGTACTTTCACACTGGCACCCAGAGACTGTCCAAATAGCTTCATCTTTTGAGTGTCCAAAAATATATTCCGACAAGACTTGAAATATGCTAGTACCTCCCAAATCTCCTTAGCAGGTAGATAAGCAGACTGACAATCTTCATTAGTATTCTCAATTGCCAGTAATTTAATTAATTGATCGTGAACAGCAGCACCTTGTACTGTTCTATGGATGTTTTTCTGAAGGCGCAATATGAAGTCAAAGTAGGGTTCCTAGGCCCCATTGAATAAAGCAGGCCTAAGAACCATCTTTTTACTGTGGGACATACCCAACCCAATGCCTCTAGACATATCTCGTGCAGCCACTGGTCAATCTCCTTTGGAGTATTTACTTGATTCTGGGTCTTATAATCCCCAGTGCTTATTCATATATCATGCGGTATTTTGTGAAGGGCGGCATTTAGGTAGTGAGCATTTTAGCCTGCTCTGGCGGATGCAACATCATTCTACCACATTAAACATTATAGATATTCCTGAGGTTTTAGTAATGCCCTACACATAATCTTCCAATCCTCAGGAGCCAAATTTAATAAGCAGCAGTAACAGTTGTCAACATTAACTCTTTAACTTCAGCGCCTGTGGTGCATATAAGGTTACCGCCTTCCACAGCTGAGTGATATAAACCATATTGATACTTTCATAATGAGGGGGCTGAGCTTCTCCATCGACTCAGGTGGTCGAATAATGGGGAACCGTCGATAGTGAGGGAGAGAAACAAAGACCTCAGAGTCAGAATCTGAAGAACAGAAAAGGAAAGGCAGGCGCTGCAGCAAAAATTTTTTCTTTATAAGATATTCCCGCTGAAGTCCGTGGCAGATATGGAGAGCCTCTTTAGCACACTGACTGCCCTGCTGAGCTATTTAGAGTGGCTTCATTTTCTGAAGAAACATAGGTAGTGACCAAAGCTTTAGCTTTTGGCTCTACCTTTTTCTCTAGCATAACTGGCAAGAGATTGCTCAGGTGTAGCCATCTCTTTAACTCCTGCCCACTTTGAGTTTTTGCTCCTTGGACAAACTATAAACCTTCATAGCTTTCTCCACATCTACCTCCAGTTCAGCAGCTGATCTTACCACAGCATCGCAAGCATGATAATTAGAGCTGTACATATTAATGCACAATTAGACCAAAATGTATCTGGAACCTTTTCCCACACTGATATGCCTTTTACACATTATTGTTTACTCCTTCCCAGAATTCTAAGTCTAAGTATCTTCCTCCTGGAACCACGGATTATACTCCTTTACCACCTGAATGCACTCATCTAATTGTGAACACAAGACCGTAGCTCTGTTAAGATTCAGTACATGGTCAATAAGATTAGAAAAAAGAGTAGATTTAGCTTGTCCCATAAACCTGTAACATTTTATCTATCAGGAGCTCACCACTCAGTTCCCCTCTCTCCTTTCAATCAAAATATCTTTCACCTACACTCGAGAGAGAGCTCAAACGCAGTTCAGCAATCTCCTATGGATCAATTATCAGGTCCTTGGATCCGGAAGCCAGTTGTTGGACCGGTGTATTTCTAACCATAGCCAAGACACAGGGTATGCAAAGGAGAGTGGTCCCAATGCACACTTTTATTTAGCAAGGCCAGGGTTTATATTGGTTTAGAAATCAATTCACAATTTCAAGAGTAAAATTAATGCATAAATATATTCATATAAACACCAAAGTTGTGGATGTCACTACTGTAACAGATGTTGCTACCTCAAAGGTTGTTGCTACTACGAAGGGTGTTGATACTACAATTTGTCAGCTCTACAACAAAGGATCAAAGTATTCAACGTAGAACTTTATTAACTAGCTACTATTTCCTCAAGACTAATTATTATAGATTATTGACTTCCCACTTAATTGAGAAAAGCTTTCGCTGGAGCAGCTGGGCAAACAAGTCTCCCCAAGGAGGTTCTATATGTGTGGCGGAGGGTGGAGGAGAGTCTCATGACAAAGGGGCATCCTTTGGCCAACAAACACAGGAGACTCTTTAATAGAGAATTTTCTCCAAAGGCATATTAGTTTGGTAGTAAGCATCAGAATATCTGTGCTGAGGTGAAATACTCCACTCGTCAGAGAAATTATTATTGTACAGAAGTGCAGGTTTTCTAGTCATATCTGGATCCTGTTGCTCAGAATGAATCATGTGCTGTGCCACGGCTGTTCTTTTGAAGAATCTACATTCTGTTTTCGAGAGTGGTTGAAGTAGTTTACATTCCCAGCAACAGAGCAGTACATTTCCTCTTTTTGGGAATTCCCTCCAGCACTTGTTGTTGCCTGAGTTAAGATAATTACTCATTCTGACATTGGAAACATGTTATTTCAGGGTTGTTTTTATTTGCATATCAGATACTGCCAATGATGATGGTTATGTTTATATATTTCAATATCATTTTTATTTCCTCTACAGTGTAATCTGTTTTTAGATCCATGGCGAAATTTTTGATTGGTGTGTAGGTTTTGGAGGGAATCGTTTCTTGAATCCCCTTTGTATGAATATATTAGCAAGTTATAATATTTGACTGTTGCAAATTACCATCTGCTATTGGTAAAACGGTTTGTTAGGTCTAGGAATTTGGAGGAGATTTATTTGGGTCCTTCAGGTATAAAAACATAATATCAGCAAATCAGGAAAGTTTCACATCTTCTCTCCCTATTTGGATCCTCCCTATTTGGAGCTTTCTTGCTATGGCTAAGGATTCCAGAAATATATTAAATAGGAGAAGACGGAGGTATTACCCTTGTCTTGTTCCTGGTTTTCAAGAAAATGGTTTAGTTCTTCCCATTTGGTATGACATTAGCAGTTGTTCTCATATATATAGCTTTCATTGTTTTAAAAAGGGTCTTTCTAATCCTATTTCTTCAGGGCTTTGAAAATCTATTGCTGTGTTATAACATTGAAGGTTTGGAGCAGCCACTTCAAGAATGATGTGATTCTTCATCTTACCTATGTCAATTTGGTGTATTGCATTAAAAGTTATGAATCTGCGATAGCAGGCTTCCAGTTGTGGAATGAAGGCTAGTTGCCCATGATGCATGACTTATAAAATCTGTTTTTGGATTCTGCTAGGTAATATTATGTAGAGGAGTTGTGCATCTTTGTTCCTAAGTGAGATTTTTTTGTAACATCTTTTTGGGGGATCTTTTCCTGGTTTTGTGATTGTATTTGATTCAAGGAACTGGTTTGGGATTTGTCGCTCTGCATCAACTTCACGGAAGAACTAGGAGAATATTGGTGTTTTCCCCTTTCTTAGAAAGTGTTATAGAATTCTGAGGTGATTGCCTTTTTTATATTTCTAAGAAATTTCATTGCTTCCTGTATCTCGTCATAATTCATGCGGTAATTAATTGATTTATATGTTCTTGCCTCAGGTTGGACAGTTTATATTTCTGTAAAAATCTACCTCTTTCCCTAAAGTATTCATTCTTTAGTGAGTATAGTTTCTGGAAATAGTTGTTTCTTATTGTTTGGATGTCCTGGATTATTCTGGCAATATTTCATGTGGAATCCTTATCTTACCCATTTGGGAGTCTTCTTGCCTTCCTTTCGTTATTCTTAAAATTGCCGTGTCAAGATCTATTATATAGCTATCATAACAATTACAGGTGGTACTGGTATAAAGAAAAACCTGAAGAAAAATGAAATGGAATACGAAACCCAGAAATAAAGCTGTATTTTTTAAATCATTTTTTCTTATTTATTGTCAAAATGATGTCCAGATAGGTTACAGTTTCGTATCTTAGGCATTGGATACATTTATTGTCTTGTTTTTTTTACTAGTCCCACATTTCCCCTCCCCACGCCCCATTTCCTTCATTCCCCATGAGTGCTTGACGTGGTTTACACAAAACAGTTTTGTAAGTATTGCTTTTGAAGTCATTTGTCTTGTTATCCTGTGTCTCTTGATTTTGGTATATCCTTTCACTTTCCTAGTTCAAATATCAGTATTCATGATTTCCAATGTACTCAGATAAGATATAGTGATAGTGTAGGTATGAAGACAAGAAGGGGATACAAGAGGAACATCAACAACAGAGGCTACGGTTACACATGTCATGGAGAAAGTACTACAACTGTGATATAACACTGGTTTCCCTAATATGGCATTTATTTCACTCAGTGTCATCTTCTGTGTTCAACAACTCAACCCATTAAGAAAGTACTGTATCAAGAAAACTAACATTGGGCTGGGGATATAGCCTAGGGGCAAGAGTGCCTGCCTCAGATACACGAGGCCCTAGGTTCGATTCCCCAGCACCTCATACATAGAAATCTGCCAAAAGCGGCACTGTGGCTCAAGTGGCACAGTGCTAGCCTTGAGCAGAAAGAAGCCAGGGACAGTGCTCAGGCCCTGAGTCCAAGGCCAGGACTGGCCAATAAAGAAAACAAAAAAAAACCCCTAACATTAATAAATTAGAGGCGATGTGGCCAAAAGGGAACACTACTTCATTGTTAGTGGGATTGTAAACTGGTCCAACTACTCTGGCAAGCACTATGGAGCTTCCTCAGAAGGCTTAACATAGAGCTCCCTAATACCCAACCGCCCCACTTTTGGGCATCTACCCAAAAGACCAAAAAAAGAGAAGACACTGAAGCCACCAGCACAACAATGTTCATCGCAGCACAATTTGTCATAGCTAAAATATGGACCAACACAGATCCCCCTCAGGATATTGTGGTACATATATACGATGGAATTTTATGCCTCAATCAGAAAGAATGACATCGCCCCATTCATAAGGAAATGGAAGCACTTGAAAAAAATTATACTAAGTGAAGTGAGCCACACCCAAAGAATCATGGACACTGTGGTCTCCCTCACAGGGAATAATTATCGCACGTTTAGGCTATTCACAGAGCAGGAGAGCTAAATCTGCATTCTTATAGTCAGATGATATTCAACAAAGGAGCTACAGATACACAATGGTAATCTCTCATTCCCGAGGATTACCTTCGGACCCTTCTTCCTCCATACTTCCACCATTAACTCTGTCCCACATACTGTCGATACAAACCACAATCCATCTGTCCCTGCCTCCTTCCCTGCCTGCATTCCTTTCCGCTTTGCTCCCTTCCCACCTGTCTTCTTGTCTTCCTCCGCTTCATTACCCTGTCCCTCTTCTTTGTAACATTCATTCCTTCCTCTCTTTCTTACCTTCCATAACATTCCTTCTTATTTTTAACTTACCAAGCTCTTGATTTATGGTACATTACATTTTATCTTTTTTCCACCCTTTTTTCTATCATCATTATGAACACTGTGGGTAATTGCTAGTACTATTCTTTGTGGAGCACACGTTTGCCATGTGGCAAAAAGGACATACTCATGTCTAAGATATGCTTAGTTTACTGTGCACTTCCTGTTTAATATAGGTTACCCACCACAACCAGGATGTGGACAACTTGATCATCATTGTGCTAGACATGTATGTGTGTGGAGGCCAGCTATACGAATACTTGAGCTACATGTAACCAAGGAACCTAAAAGGGACTGGATAGAAATAGGAAAATTGGCAATCATTCACCCATGTCTTGACTAAGTTTCATATCCTTTGGAATACCCCAAGGTCACTTTAAGATTGAAGCACATGTTTTTTGTTGATCTCTTTCACTAAGGTATGAGTACTGGAGGAATTAGCTCATTTGTTGCCCCAGCTAGTGAGTAATTTGCATTTGAATATAACTTGTTCTATGTGCCATAGACCTATATTTGAACCAGTGGTCAATGGGAAATATTGCTAACCTCTTAGATAAATGGATCGAAGTGACTTGAGAAGATTGGGTTTTTACAGCCCAAGAGGTAGTCTCAACATATTGATATCTCAAAATATGAGAAGGAGTTATTCCCGGGCCATTCCCATTTTATGTTTTGAACCCAAAAATTGTCAGAAGATCAAAAAATTCCTTTATCCCCTAGGGTTTGTAGTAACTGAGGCACCGACAACTTAAAGGAACAGGAATGAGCTGCCGGGATAGTGGTAACACTAGCAAGCACTGAAGCCATGATTTTTATTTCTCCATTAGAGTCCTGATCGATCACTCCTTGAATAATAGGTAAGCCCCTCAGTGCAGAGCTGCTGCAGCCTAACAATAAGCCAACAGATTCCCTTGGAAGTGGGCCAATGACTCCTGTAGGGAGGGTCTGAAATCCATTTCAGAAGTCAGAATTGTGCAGGTAGAGGAACAGAGATCCAGTCCTGCACTTCCTTTTGTTGCTCAGAGGAGTCTTGAAACTGATTGTTGCTGCAGGTTGTTGGGGGATATGCTTGAGTTTAGGGGAAAGAAGGAGCTGCTCCAAAATTTTTCTGTGGGGCCAGGGGCTGGCTCCTCTGCCAGCTTACTGAAATCTGGCGGCCAGAGTTGTCGGGAGCTGAGCTAGCAGCTAAGCTCATCCTGACCTCTGGCTGTGCAGATGTCGCCAAGATGTCGGGAGCCAAACCTGCACCTAGGTTCATTATCACCTCTGGCTGTGCTGTTACCGCCAGGATATGCTAAAGGCAAGGACATTTGGTTCACAGCCACTATCCGGAATTGCTTTGCTATGTCCCCACCTTGCTATGTCCGCTGGAGTAGATTCCTATGTTAATCAACCTTGTCCTGTGTCTACTGTAATCAAATGTTGCAAACTTCAAAGCCTCTTTATGTTCTGGAATTTTTACAATCCTATGCTATTCCCTGGTTCCAAAACTGCATATAAGCTGGGAGTTGGAATAAACTGTTGCTGCAGTCTTGAGGTTCAACCTTATGGCTGCAGACCTCCCGTACCCTATCTTTGTCTCTTGTCTTTTTTCTCTTGCCTTATTTTCCTTTTCCTTATCCCCGCCGCCCCTCAGTCAGGATTCCTGCTCCCCTGCCGGCTGGCCCAGCAGGTTTGGTGCCCGAACAGAGACTTGAAGGCCTGGGATCGACGGCGGGTGACCCCCACTCAGGTAAGGACGTCCGAATACTTGGGAAGGAGAGCGGGAGGAGAGTGTATTGTCGGGAGTAATAAATTATGGGACAAGGTAATAGCCGCATGCTATACATGCAGCCCCAAAGGCATGCTTAATGCCGGGCAGTGAAAGTTGGCCAAAGTGACTTAGAACGTTTCTTTTACTTTATTGAGGAAGATGCCCCCAGTTCCTGGAGGAAGGAACCAATAACTTAGAAACTTGCTAGAAAATTGAAAAAAAAATTAAAAAATAAAAAATAAATAATAAAAAAGGGAACATTGTGATGCAACTGGCCCTGAGAAAACCTCAGTGGATGCTATTATTCTTTGGTTTCTGGTCCGAGATTGCTTAGATCTTAGCCATGAATAGATTAAGTTCGATCAGTCGATTGGAGAAACTGAACAGGGACCTGATGAGTGTTGCCCAGCTCCGGGAGGGTATGCTGCTGCCTGGGAAGAGCTGAGAAAATTAACAAGACCTGAACCCACTGAGCTAGACATTAAGGAAGACTCAGATGGCTCAGACTCTGAGGAGAAATTA